>NW_026019990.1:0-2491 GCF_900185275.1 Solanum verrucosum | reverse complement strand
GAGATCAAGAACCGATCTATACATGATCTGAATGTTGGGGACCTAGGTAGAGAAAATGTAGAGCAGAGTATGCATCAGTACTTGAAAGGTATTGAGCATGCAGGATAGAATAAAGTTGAACAAAATATACAAAAATGAATATAAAGCGTACCGAGCAATGATATAATCTAAATATGATGAACATAGTGGAATAATACTGAATATGAACTAAACTAAATGCAATAACCAAGTACATAACATGCTGAATACTGAAATATGACTAGGGACCTGGTCAAAAGAACTAGAATCTGACTATGGGAGCTACTAATAATGGATATAAAACCACATGAGCTAAATGTGGAGTCCGGTGTATGCGCCCTATCGAGAGGACCCAATATACCTTTTCAAGGGTATAGAGGCATGACTGGCGTGATGAATAAATATGATGCCCATAGAGGGGACTTACAAACATATGAGGGCACGTAGTTATGGGACTATGAGGGTGACTGACCCTAGTCCAACTCGTAATTAAGCATACTCGATAGCTCACTGTTGTGACAAGTTGATTGAAAATGCAACATTAATGAACTGATAATAAAACATTTCGAACTAATGCATGTATATTTGCATAAACTGGCCTAGCATGTGTACTTCATGAACTAAACCTATCAACACATCTAGGGTAGGTTGTGGAACCTGAAACATTCCCAAGTAATAGGAACTGCATCCGTACCCGTATTTTCTTTCCACTGAGTAAACCAGTGAGCTACTTCCTTAAACTGGTAGGATGTGAAATCTACCCTATCATTTATAGTCACTTTCAGCATTCCAAATATTTTCTTGACCGCGTCAATGACGTTCTGGGGTCTTCTCCAACCTACGACCCTAGAAATTCTGGTAGATTGATACGGACGAAGTCTTGGACCCTGGTTGCTGCTGCCCCAACGTTATTGTTAGTAGGAACTAGGGTCTGCTCATTGTTCTGGTTAGTCACACTCTGAACCTAAAGATGAATGGTGTTCCGAAACTATACATTAGAAACCTTATGGTGTGGAACTGGAGGAACTGCATTAGTATTGTGGGCATTTGCATTCCTTGGATAAGCTTTACGAGGAGGCTTAATCTGAAATGCATAACTAGAAGGTAGACTATACCAACACACAATAAGAATACCAAGAAAGTGAAGTACCTGGATGGTTCTTAACACACTTTGGACAAGTTGGGTAGGTTATGGTACCTAAAACATTCCCAAGTGATAGTAACTGCATCCGTACCCCTATTTTCTTTCCACTGAGTAAACCAGATGTGAACAACATCCTTAAGCTGGTAGGATGTGAACTCTACCGTGTTATTTATAGTCACTTTCATCATTCCAAAGATTTTTTTGACCTCGTCAATGAAGTTCTGGGACTTCTCCAACTTGCGACCCTAGAAATTATGGTGGATTCATACAGACGAAGTTTTGGACCCTGGCTGCTGCTGCCCGAACACTATTGTTAGTAGCAACTGGGGCCTGCTGATTGTTCTGGTTAGTCACACTCTGAACCAAAAGTTCTATGGTGTTCCGAAACTCTACATTCGAAACCTTATGGTTTGGAACTGGAGGAACTGCATTAGCCTTGTGGGCATTTGCATTCTTTGGAGAAGCTTTACTAGGAGGCTTGATCTGAAATGCATAACTAGAAGGTAGATCATACCCACACGTAATATCAATAGCAAGAAAGTGAAGTACTTGGATGGTTGTTAACACACTTTGGGTAAGTTGGGTAGGCTCTGGTACCTAAAACATTTCCAAGTGATAGGAACTGCATCCGTACCCCTATTTTTCTTTCCACTGAGTAAACCAAATGTGAGCTACAACCTTAAGTTGGAAGGACGTGAACTCTACCCTGTCATTTATAGTCACTTTCATCATTCCAAAGATTTTCTTGACCTCGTTAATGAAGTTCTAGGGTCTTCTCCAACCTGTGACCCTAGAAATTCTGCTGGATTCATACGGACGAAGTCTTGGACCCTGGTTGCTGCTGCCCCAACATTATTCTTAGTAGCAACTGGGGCCTACTGATTGATCTGGTTAGTTACACTCTGAACCAAAAGTTGAATGGTGTTCCGAAACTCTACATTCGAAACCTTATGATTTGGAACTGGAGGAACTGCATTAGCATTTTGGGCAATTGCATTCCTTGGATAAGCATTACGAGGAGGCTTGATCTGAAATGCATAACTAGAAGGTACATCTTACCGACACACAATAAGAGTTGCAAGAAAGTGAAGTACCTGGATGGTTCTTGACATACTTTGGACAAGTTGGGTAGGTTCTAGTACCTGAAGTATTCCCAAGTGGTAGGAACATGCATCCGTACCCCTATTTTCTTTCCACTGAGTAAACAAGATATGAGCTACATCCTTAAGATAGTAGGACGCGAACTCTACCCTGTCATTTATAGTCACTTCCATCATTCCAATGATTTTCTTGACCTCTCAAATGAAATTCTGGGGTGTTTTCCAACCT
>NW_026019989.1:797441-851502 GCF_900185275.1 Solanum verrucosum | reverse complement strand
ACTAAATAGCCATATGATATACTTGGTGTCCAAAGTATATACATGGCAAGAAGATATCCATGTATCACACTTGGTGTCCAAGTATATATACACCTATACATACCCCTCTTCTTGTAACAAAGAAAGATGCAAGAGTAAGTGAAAGAAGAAACTACACATACTACTCCTCATCTTTCTTATTATCTTATCTTTTATACTTAGTTTATAACACGTTATCAGCACGAAGCTCTAATCAAATTCCATCTCAGTTTTCATCATGTCAAACTTATTAAAGCTTGAATTTGTGGCACTTGATATTACTGGAAAGAATTACTTGTTATGGGTTCTTGATGATGAAATCCACATTAACGCTAAAGGTCTTGGAGATACTATTAAACAAGGAAATAAAACATTATGAAATGATGAAGAACTTGTTGGTGCTGAGACACCATATCTTAATGTAATTGGTGCATTGATGTACCTTGCTAATAATTCTCGACCAGATCTATCTTTTTCTATAAATTTATTGGTAAGATTTAGTTCTTCCCCAACACAGAGACATTAGAATAGTATAAAGCATATACTCAGATGTATCTTTGAGGAACCATTATATATGAGACTACTTATTCAAAAGGGTCCAATTCACAATTAATTGGTTATGCAGATAGAAGATATTTGTCTGACCCACATATAGAGGTCGATCTCAGACATGTTATTTATTTACATATGGAGGTACAACAATATCACGGCTTTCAACAAAACAAACTATGGTTGCTACTAAGGGTGTACAAAATCGAACAAAAAATCGAACCAAATCGCAAACCGAGTCAAACCAAGAAAAAAACCCGACTAGTGGTTGGTTTGACTTGGTTTGGTGTTGAAAAAAAAACCCGACTATATTTGGGTTGGTTTGGTTTTAACTAAAAAAACCAACCCGAGACCAAACCAACCCGACATTATATATATAATTTTAAAATTTTATTTTATACATAAAATATTTACTTTGATATAATTTTCAAATATTTCTTATACTTTTTTTTTATATAGTTTTTATCTTTTAATATATTATTTCAAGTTTGAAACTTAGAATTCTGAATAGTTCCATAAAGATTATAGTCCATAAATGTTGGTAATTATAATAAAACTTAAATCAAAATCAAATTAATACTAATGCAAAAAGAAAATCAATTTAACACTAAGAATGACAATAATATTGAATATTTGTTCTTTGGTTTTACATTGGTTTAGACAATTAAAGTACATAATCTAATTTTAATTTCCTTTAATATTTAGTCATGTAACTAATACTTATTAAACTTATTTTAGCATGATTTAGTACTTTTAAATTATGATCATTTTCTTTATGACTTGTTAATTTGCAATATTTGTTTTATGCGATTTCATTATTATTATTATTTTTAGAAATTTTAGTGTCATTAATCATACCATTGTTTGTGTTGTATTCTTAAGAAACACATTAGATATTTGTATTTTGGTAGGACTGGAGAAATATTTGAAGTACAAGTAAATTATATGTTTGTATGAATACTTTAGCGGAAAAACCCGAAAATCCGAAAAACCCAAAAAAATTTGAAAAAACCCGAGGTTGAAAAACCCGAGTTTTTTTGGTTTGGTTTATAGATTTAAAAATCTGACACAAATGGTTTGGTTTGATATTTGAAAAACCCAAACCAACCCAACCATGTACACCCCTAGTTGCTACTTCTTCAAATCATGCAGAGATCGAGAATATGTTTGGTTGAGATCAATAATTCAACACATCCAGGAAACATGTGGTGTTCCTTCGAAGAAAGAGATTCCAATGACATTATATGAAGACAATGTTGCATGTATAACTCAACTATAAGGAGGATACATCAAAGGAGACAAAATAAAACATATTTTACCAAAATTCTTCTTCACTCACGATCTTCAAACGAAGGGTGAAATAGATGTTCAACAAATCCGTTCCAGTGATAATTTAGCAGATATTCACCGAGGCATTACCAACTTCAACATTTGAGAAGCTGAGAAACAAGATCGAAATGTGTCATCTTCGAGATATTAAATGATATTTTCATAAAGAGGAGAAAATACACGCTGCACTCTTTTTTCCTTAACCAAGGTTTTATCCCACTAGGTTTTCCTGGTAAGGTTTTGAATGAGGCAACAAATAATGTGTATTACTACAGTTTTTCTTTCACTATTTTTTATATATATATATGGACATCCAAAGGGGAGTGTTGTAAATTGGATGTCCACACTAATATGTTAAGTATTGTAAGATTAATACACACATAAAATGCTAAATGGTGTATACTAATTGGCCACATGATATACTTGGTGCCCAAAGTGTATACATGGCAAAAAGATATCCATGTATCACACTTGGTGCCCAAGTACATACAACTATATATATCCTCTTCTTGTAACAAAGAAAGATGCAAGAGTAAGTGAAAGAAAATACTACACATACTATTCCTCATCTTTCTTACTATCTTATCTTTTACTAAGTATGGGGTGACCTATGAGACCTACCTATGACTCGTAAGAGGAACAACAGACTGTCCTATTGAACTATCAAAAGGGTACTAGGACTTGTTTTGAAAATTTCATTTTCCCCTACCTACGATTGCCACCTACGGCCCGTAGGATGTTCTACTGTCCGTAAGTGGAACCCGTAGATACAAACACCAGCCCAAAAACTACATTTCCTAAATCTGAGGTGTTACATGATGGGACAAAATTTCGAACTCAGAGAGATTGAAATAGGTGCAATATATATTTTCAGTTGCGAAGCTGCTCCAGTTCATCGTCTTTTGAAGATTGGTGTTGAGGCTGCTCAATCCACTGAAAATGACTTTTCATTTTCTCTAGAGCTTTCTTTATTTGTTTTTATTTTTTTGGTAACTAGTTTCGATATGGATCAGTTCGTAGGGCGGGGTTTTTGAGAATACAAATAACCTATAATTTTTTCCACCTTAAGCAAACATATGGGGATAAGACACAAGTACCCTCCTAGACATGATCGAAATCTCAGAACACACATTTTAACTAAACTAAGGTCCTATTACCCCCCCGAACTCATTTTTTTTTGGTAATTTTGTACACCTTTTGGCTTACGTGGCACACTCCATGACTCCATGCATTTAAGATGCGTGGGAGATATTTGGATGTCATGTAAGCCAAAAAGGTGTACAAAATTACCGAAAAAAATGAGCTTAAGGCGGTAATAGGACCTTAGTTTAGTTAAGGTGTGTCTCTGAGATTTCAATTATAATTTAGGATTGAAAGATATGTTTAGAAACTAAGCTATGCAAAAAAATAAACATTATATTATTATTCTCTTAATTATAAGTTTTAAAAGTCTTATTTTCTTTATTAAACTCGATATCAAATCCTATTTTTAAGTCAGTTTTTGACTTCTGAAATGTAAAAATAACTAGAAATATATCAAAAGTGACTAAAAAGAAGAAGTGTTTGACAAGATTAAAAATTAACTTAAAATAAGTTAAAAATAAAAAAATAGGTCCTTTTTTTTTAACTTAAAAATCATTCCAGTGTGATATTTTATTTATTTTTTTTACTTATAAACTATTTCTTTAGTAAATCCAAACGGGCTCTATGACGTAAATTAAGCAAGGGAGTAATAAAATGATAAAATTGGTATTTTTTTTTTTTTTGTTGATGTTGATTGCGTGTGAGGTGAAACATTTTTGATTAGTTGCTTGGTACTTGTGTAAAGCACAAACGAAACCCTGACTTTCACGCTTCAAAACACAAAACCCTCCACCGGAGGCAATACCCAACAAGGGTAAGCTGGCTCTATATAATATGGCCTGGCCCTCTACAAGTCCTTAAGAAACGATGGGAACTGGGGAAGATAGGTCGGAGATAGTGTTTTTCGATGTGGAAACTACTATACCCACGCGAACTGGACAGAAATATGCACTATTGGAATTTGGGGCAATTCTTATTTGCCCAAGAAAGCTTGTTGAGCAACATAGTTACTCTACCCTTGTACGACCCTCTGACCTCTCTCTTATTTCTACCCTTTCTGTTCGCTGCAATGGAATTACCAGAGATGCTGTCACTTCTGCCCCTTCATTCGCTGATATCGCCGATAAAGTCTTTGATGTTCTCCATGGTTATTATCTCTTCATCACTACTGCTTTATTTATTAAGCTATTTCTATTTATCGACCTGGCTGAAGCATTTTTACGATTAATGGGCGTGTTCATCTTTGAATTTAGCTATAAAACTGTGTTGGAGGCTATTTGCATTTTAATTAGTTGTGGACCGTAGCAGGTTGTTTGGTGGTTTACTAGACCATTTTAAGTTTCATTTTCTCACTTTTCTGCCTATAGAGGCAGGCAGGATTCAGAATGTTAAGTATTTATTAAACCAATACAATACGATACATTATGAAACAATAAGTAACAACCATGCAAACACATAGTGCAGGGTATCATGATACAAACAGCGTATAACTTTGTCACAGTGGATGCTAAAATCATGGTAAATCGTAGGAGTATATTTTTGTAATGATGTGTATAAGCCAAGTCAAAAGCTATGGGTGGATGTTCACATTCCATGCCCTTTATTTCTATCTGCCTCTGCCTCTGCCTCTGCTTCCTTAGTGTTTACTTTTTGACAGTGCGCTCGACTTTTAAATTGGTTCTGTGGGAAATATGGTGGGTCTAATTGTTCATCTTTTATAAGGAATTGACTGATTTTACATTATTTCTTTTTTATGTGCTTGCTATGTTGTTTGTGTAGGGAGGATATGGGCAGGCCACAATATACTGAAATTTGACTGTCCAAGGATTCGGGAGGCGTTTGCTGGAATTGACAGGCCTGCACCAGAACCTAAGGGAACAATTGATACACTTACTTTGTTGACTGAAAGATTTGGAAGGAGAGCTGGTAACATGAAGGTATAGCAATTCTTCTCCTCTTCTTCATGAAAAAGTAGGGAAGTAAGTTAATTTTACTCGTAAGAAACAGTTATCTTCAAGAGTTCTCACTTGTTAGACAAGTGTTAGTTTTTTGCCTTCATCTGGGAAACACTAATGGGCCTTCCGAGTACTCAAAGTTATGATATTTCCCAAACATAAGTCAATTATGTACATGCCAGGGTGATATGCTAAGCAACACATTTTGACACGAATTTATTGATTGTCAAGATCAATAGAATCAGCCTTCTAATATTGGTTTGAATTATGTTAGAACATTTCTTTTTATAGCATTACCTTTTTTATTCGTGGTACTTCTGTACAGATAAATGTTTACTTGAGAAAGGGTTTCTATTTGTGTTGTTATTTGGTTGATGGGTTCTTATGCCAAAATTAGTAGATGAGCTCCCCAGACCCTGGGACTGCAAATTTTTCATGCTGTGTCTTCATTATTGTATGCTTTTGTTTTAATTGTTTTTAGCTTTATTTGAAGAAGCAGGAAACTAAAACAATATAGTAATCTTCCTTTTGCATAGAATCAACCAACATATATGACAAAACGTCTGGTTTGCTGTGAAAGAGAAGTGTATCAATGTTTCCTCTTTCAGATCTATTTGTTATTTAATATGTTGATGTTTCCATACATAAGCATAGGAGAGTATTTGTAAACAGCAGATAGGCCAATTCTGCTAATAGGGGAGGCTATTGCAATCCTTTGTACAACTGGGGAGGTCTTGTGTACCACCAAGAAATGTCACAGGGTACAAGTGAAGTGATATCAGTTGTAATGTTTAAAACATCAAATGATGATTTGGTTGCATTCTGTTTGCAGATGGCCTCTCTTGCTACATATTTTGGCCTTGGAGAGCAAACACATAGGTAACAATGTTTTGTCCTTTCTTAGATGGTTTTGCCCCGTGCAGTGTGAACTGCTAGGTTTTGGAATATTTTTCATTGTCTTAACATTGATGTTCTACTTTTCAGGAGTTTGGATGATGTCCGAATGAATTTCGAAGTACTAAAGCACTGTGCAACTGTCTTGTTTTTGGTAAGTTGTTCATTGCCGTACTTTTGATTTTTAGTTCTTCAAGTCTAGGTTTGCTAATGTTAACAATTATTCTCAAACTTGGTGAATCGTAGATATACTGTTCAGCTGAACCAATTTGACATGCTTTTGGTTTTTCTTTTCATTGCAGTATTTTCCTTTTACCCTATTTGTCCATACAATCATGCCATATATGTTAAGATATTACGGTGCAACAATAATAAAGGAAGTATATTACTCTAATTTCTTTCCATCGTCTATGCCAAATTGTTGAATGTTTGGTATGATCAATGACATGCAAGTTGCATGGCACACCTAACACCTGAAGGGCTAGAAATCAAACTCATAAATCGTGAGATTGGTATACCTTCCGTTCTTATAACTTTATACTTGGTTAGCCCCTCCTCCTCCCTCTACCCCAACACCTCAATCTCAATAGAAGAAGAGGGAAAAAGTAAAAAAGAAAAAACTTACACCAAAAGTGAGTATGGGGTTACAGCTGGAAAAATTCTCATCCATTGTCTTCTGATATCTTCCGACAAGTCTCTCTTTGTAATGTTTAGGCTGTGTTCCTTCTGTCTCAACTGAGGTGTTAATTGGTTTCCTAAACTGATAACTGTCACAGGGTAGAATTCAGCATCAAATGTAGAATATGATGGAAAAGTTTGTGTTATAATTTGTAATGGTTTTCATGAAACTTTATGGGATACACGAGCTGTTTCATTACTGGAACAAGATTAATGCAATCATTTCAGTTTAAGCTATGTGATGCAGATGCAGCGCCTCTGATTGTGATTATTGGGGCTACCTTTTTTTGGCAGGCTGTCCAATTTAGACTTGCAAAGGGCTTTAGAGGTAGTTGCATATTTATTAAAACAACAGCTTACCAGTGTAGTCCCACAAGTGGGTCTGGGGTGGTGGTGTCAGGTGTGTATGAAATTTTACTCCTACCTTGTGAAAGTAGAGAGGCTGTTTCCAATAGACCCTTGGCTCAAGTAAAGGATATCATAATCATGTACCTAAAGGAAATACAGTAGTGAAGACGACCTGCTAAAAGTAAAAGGAGAAAAGAACAGTAGCAACAACAAATAATATGGTAACCGAAACAAAGGAAACGTCACGTAATATGAAATCAAAGAATAATAAATTAGGAACAATACCGATAAGGACTAAAGATGCTCAACTAACTACTAACTTTCTTCACTAATCTTTGACTTCCATATCTTCCTATCTAGGGTCAAATCCTCGGTAAGCGGCAGGTGTGCCATATCATATCCACCATTGCCAACTTGCACACCTCCTCAGTAGAACATACGTGCCTCTCCTCTTCACATGCCGGAACCATTTTAGGTTCGCCTCCCTCGTCTTGTCCACCATGGAGGTCACTCCACCTAGTCTTGAATATCTTCGTTCCTAATCCTATCGCTCCTAATATGCCCAAACATCCATCTCAACATCCTTATTTTTCGCTGCTTTCATCTTGTGGACATGCGAGTTCTGACTGTCCAATAAATTAAATTGTTGAATCAATGGTGAAGCTTAAGAACTGATCAAGAAAATAAGTGAATTGTAGCTGATCAGAAGTAAAAATGTAAGTGTCATCTTGCTTACGACTTAAACTTTTGATTATTCGCACTGTTTGAAATGGTATCAGATTTGGAGTTCAAATTTCATCTACAAAATAATATTTTCACATGCTTAGTTCAAGAAAGAGAATCAAGCTGCACAGAAGGAGCATTTTGAATATCTAAAATAAATGATAAAAATATCACTTCTCCTACAATTAAGCTTTTAGATGTGGCAGTTGACACTATGCAATCAAGAACTGCAAGGCCATGCTACCGCATCTTATGAGTATATATATATATTAACAGTTTACTATCATTTCTAAAAGTTCTTTTGATCAGAACAGACTATTGAACTTTGCCATGGGTTGAATAGAAAAATTGTTGTACTTGCAGGAATCCAGCCTGCCTGATATATTAACCAACTCTCCTAATGCTGCTGTAAGAAGTCGTGCTAATGGAAATACTAATTTGGAGGGGATGGGCTTGAGTATAGATACACCTTCATCAAGTGTCAAGATAGGAAGTCCTATGAAATCTGTTGCAGAAGCTTACACAGAATCAGACAATCCAATACTTCCGCTTGTGAGCAGAAATGTGGAGGAGGTACCAGATCTTATTAAAACAAATTCCTCGAGGCCTGACCCTTTTAACTTGGTCCAATTCAGTGCGGAAGTAAGGGAATCCATTCAGTTAGATGCAATGGATGAAGAACCTGCTTCTTATTCTCGAGATTCTTCTGCGTCAATTGCAACAGAGGGTTACATTGGCATCACAGACTTCTTAGAACCAAATAAAATTTCAATTTCTTCTGTCTCCTTAAGTCTATCCCCCTTACGTAGTGGAATGCAGAAGATACAAATCTTGCACAACAATGCTGAGCTGCAAGTTTGCTCTAAATGCCTGAAGGTGCGGTTTGGAATTAGTACAAAGTTTGTTGATTATGCTGGTCGGCCACGGTTGAGTTTTGTGGTTGATGTATCATCAGAGTTATGCCAACTTTTGGATGCAATTGATAATCTTGCTCAGAAGTTGACAGAGGATTCAGGTAGCATGTCAGAATGGAGGCCTGTGGTAAACAGAAAACCTGGCTTTATGAACTCTCCTACTGTTCGTTTAAAGTAAGTTCTGATCTTTCTTTTCCTGGATAAGTAAAACCTCCTTAATTTTGCCTGTTATCAGAAACCAGGAGAGATTTCACCTTGTGTTTTTTCTGGTATATTCTTAATGCTTAAGAGATCAAATTTTCGTTTTCCATTATGCTATGTAATGTGAGGCTAGTCTGCTTCTGTTTATGCTAGTCTTCCTTCAGATTTTCCAACCTGATGCACAGCACAAGTAATAGATGAGCTTTTAGCTCATGGCTAGTTCAGGCTTACATAGGTTATATTTCAACTAATATTATAGTGTACTTGCACTTGCAGTTTACCAACTGTTGTAGATGGTAATATCTCCCGCTGGGTCACGGAGATATACCAGAAAGAGTCTTCCGCAACACAGAAGCTTATGTTCAGTAGGTTTGATGTGGCAGAACTGGATTCCTTGATTATTCCAGGGACTCTGTTGGATGTGTACTTCTCAGTGGATTCATATGACTATCAACAAATTGCCGGCATCCGTCTGGTGGCTAAAAAGTTGATTGTGCATTCCTCCCTGATAGATAAAGCGACTTGTCGATTGACATAACATAATAGTTGTACAATTTGCTCCTATTGTCTACCTAGTTTTTTTACTAAGGACGTAGGAGTATCCTGTACAGTTTGACAAGAGAATGCTATTCAAATTGTTCACTCTAATCTAATAATTTGGGTGGTTGATCCACTTATTATAACTTGAATGACCTTTATACACAGCTCTTGGTTGTTTCTCTATAACATCCCAAATGACTTAATTGCTCTGCAGAAAACAAAAATATTGGTTAACATTGGACAAAATACAAATTGTTTGACTGTGATGAAAATGAAACTGTTCTCTGACAATCTTTAGATCGCAAGTAGGGATAAAATCTTTATCATAACACCTACCATCCCCCCTGCCCCTCCCCCCAAACACACAAAAAATTAACCTAACACTTATTATTTATTTGTCAATATTTTTTTAAAATTAATTATAAAAAAATTGATAATTTGTATCGAAATTGCGCTATGGGTTCCATCCTATAAAAGTTCTAATACGTAGTATTTATTTTAAAAGGTCCAATTTTTATATATTCTTTCAATCGTATCAATCTCTCTAACTAGAATATAAAGATACACTTTTATGAATTAACATAAAATTTGAATTCAAAATAAAACAAAAAAAATATATTTGAATTTCGAATCAATATATTAGTCCTTATGGACTTTTATAATATCCGTGTATTGTGTGGGTACGAAATGCATAGATTAATCATGCATTAAAATTGTATTTCATATTTGTATTTTATATTAATTTATTTATTACTCTCTCCATTTGAATTTACTTGTCCTATTTTAATTTGACACGAAATTAAGAACATAAAAAAGTTTTTTTGAATCTTGTGATTTTAAATAAAACATATGTCAAATATACTAAAATGCCTTTTAATTTTGTTTCTTAAACATGTCATGTGGAAAATTAAAATTTAAAAGTTGCTAAAAAAGAAAAAAAGAGATATTCTTTTAAACGGGCTTATTTTTTTTTAGGACAAATAGGTTGAAACAAATGAAGTATTTGATTTTTGTCCTAGGTAAAATAAACAAAAATAAAGATTTACCTTGATAATAGTTCAACGAAGTACATTGTAAAACTAGAAGTCTAGCTTATCATATATATATATATATATATATATATATATATATATATATATATATATATATATATATATATTACTTTTACGGCACGTGTGTATCCTATCACATAGTACACAATGTTGTGAAATAGAATTAATATTACTAACTTAAAGCTTTTTAGTAAATAATTATAATTGAAAGAACTTTGGACAAGTGCTTTTAAATGATTAATACAAATTGTCTTAGAGTAAATTATTTTTTTAGATCAAAATGACCAGGTATCATTGAAACATTTCAAAATGCATTCAAAATTTAAATATGGGGGCGAAAATGACATTTCTTTAGTAGTATTATTTTGTTACTTTACTCTATTTGTAAACAAATTTAACCAACAAAATAGAAAAAAAAATATCAAATATAAAAAAAGCCATCAATAGTCTTTCCTCTTTGAGGTTATGACCATAAATGATGGACATCATTCAAGTACAATTTTTCTCTTAAATATTCATACTTGAAAGTTGAAATTTAGTATGTGCATGACACTAATAACAATTACCATAAATATTTCAAGATTTTTATCTTTATACGTAATATATCTTTTACAAAATATTATTACTCAATTAATATTTGAATAAGGCTATATAGAGATATGATTCTACAAAAAAAATATATACTTCTATCGTGAATGTCAACACGGTTATAAGTAGAATGTTATAGAGACGAAAAATATAACATAAAAAATTAGTTCTAAAGAAAATTAGGTCGTTACAATGAAATGTATTATAACGAATGATGGTTAAATAGAGGTTTGAGTGTATGTCAAATATTTAGCTTGACCAATTCTTTGTTTTATATATATATATATTTCAGTAGCATAATTTAATGTTAATATATGAAAGACATCACCTATGGTGAACAATATTTCATTTCATTAAGTTTCTTCCTTATCTTTGCGGAATTGTAGTTTTTTTTTTCTTCTGCCGCATACATATCATATAGTTGTTGTCTAATAAAAGTATCTAGTATCATATAGAAGTTATATCGTGATATAAAATAATAAACTTTTTCAAAAATAAAATATAATAGATGAACAAAATTTAAAGTATTATTTATAAAATCTTTAATTTGATTCATTTTATAATCAATAACTATTTTCTTATCTATTTTTATATAGCTAGAAATGAGTGTATCTTGTGACATAACATTTTTTTAGATTAAAATGAACACAAAATAACAGGAAATTCATACTTAAAAAATTTCATACTCAATATAAATATATAAAAAAACATATGAAACAATTCATTGCCAATGAAAAAGGAAGACGAAAATATATGTGTGTGCTTTATTCACTCCAGCGTTCCATTTGATTGAAAGCTCTTGCCACCGACACTTTACTTTCTCCGTTCATTTTTACTTACAAATCTATTAAAAAATTATTATCGTGGCAATATTATCATATTATAAGTAAAAGTGATTTTTTTTTTGAAATAGTAGACTTACTATCAAAACTAATAATTTAGTGGACTACGTTGATGCCCGTTGTTTTAGAAAAATTAGGAAGAAACTCCTTCGTTTGAGGGTAAAAGAATAAAAAATGGAAAAACAAAGAAGAAATACCATACCCCAATCATGTGCCTTTTTCGTATTTGCTTTTTAATTGATTTCCATGTACTCATACATTGATCATGATTTTGACTACATTACTACAAAATAGATTTTTGGCGACAATTATTTAGTGTCAATTAATCAATTACCGCTAATTAATTCTTTCAGCTAATTTTTAGCGGTATATAAACAATAACCACTAAAAGGTATATTTTAGTGGCAATAAAAATTCCTCTAATTTTTTTTACTACAATTAACCCTCCTATTATATCACTAAGAAAATTAAATTTTTAGCGAAAATCCTATTTCCATTTAACCTAGAGATCCTTCTGCTCAGCTCTCTCCCTTCGACTCATAGCTATGACCCCTAAAAGACATAAATTTATGAAGAAACTATGAATCTAAGAATGATGTTTTCATCAAGTATGCATGATTTATGAAAAATGAATGATTTATGATTTGGGTTGTTTTAAGATAAGCATCAATGAAATTGTGAAAGGTATTCTCACATATGTATAAATTGTGAAAGGTTTTCTCACATTAAGAAATCATGGATGGTAAAAAGTTTTCTCACACATGGTTTAAGGAGCTACTCTATGATGTTTTAGCTTGGATTAGTAACTTAATTATACTTTTTCATGGATGATGATAAGTTTATGTTTATGACTATTCCATTGAGATTTTTACTTAGCATGCACGAAGAGGATATTGAGATGGAGGCTCTCCCGTTAGTAGAGGTCAGTTCTATAGTAGCAATCTCCTTGTCCCTAACTACATGCACCCTGTAGGTTTGTCTTAGAAAGACATCACTAGTGGATCTAACTAAGCTAGAAGTTTAAGGGCAAGCAAGAACATCTTTTTTCGATATTGGAGCAATACACCAGATTTTAGTGGTCAATATCGGTTAATAGTAAATATCCCACAAAACAAACTAAGTTATTCTTAAAGTTTTTATGAAGCTTTTATTAAGATTTCAAAATGTATTTACCATGTCCATGATTTAAGATGTCTGTTTTACTATGTTTAACATGGTCATGTATTTCATGTTTTCGATTATGTCCCTTTATCATCACGTTTTCATGCATATTCCTCATACTTAGTACATTCCATATACTAATGCATACTTGTGCCTACATTGTTTAACTAATGTAGGACGTGACGCTTCCTCTCCCTTCGATCGTGGCTAGTTGGTGATAATTGGAGTTCATAGATTTGGTGAGTCCCCATGTTTCGAGGACAAAGACATTTTTACTTGATTTCCTTATGTTTTAGTTTTCAGACGTTGTACGTGGTACATGAATTACGTTTCGACCATTTCATTTGATGTACTAGATGACTTGTCAATACTATATATGACGACAACGGCTCGAACGGGGTCCCTCTTTCCAATCCTTTTAACAACTAGTAGAAGTGTTTCTCTATTTAAACACTTTAACTTTTCTTTCCACCACCAATGAGGGAGAAATGCTTTTTTCTTAAAGCATAAGAGAACCTTTCAAATTCTTATTTTGTTCTTCCCTTCATTTCCCATTAATTCTTACTATATACCCAACATTAGACTTTTGCTTTAATGTCATACTTTCCCATTTAGATGAGATTCTTTTCTTCTATTATATTGTGTATATGTATGTCAAGTGACTTATGTAGGGCCTCTCGGGGTCTTATACGCCATATCACGTCTAGGGTGTACTTTCGATTGTAACAAATACTTAATCATAAGTTTGGTTTCAGTTTCAAAATATTGAGAAAATTTGTAATAATATGTTTCTTTTCTAATTTTTGTAGTAAAATTATAAGTTAACAACATTTTATTCTGGTGTTATTATTATTATTATTATTATTTTAATTTTCTAGTTCTTTTAATCTTGAAAACCATCACCAAGGTTCAGGGCCCATGATGTAGAGGGTTAGGCTTAACCCCTACCATGTCTATTCATCCCAAAAAAGGTATAAAAGTTAGAGGAAGATATATTCCAAACTTCTAACAAGAAATTGAATGCACAAAAACTTTACTAAGTAAGAGAGAAAATATTAACATATATAATTTCCTTTCCTATCAGTAGGGGTGTTCATGGTTTGGATAAAAATCGATCCAAACCGAAAAACCAAATCAAACCGATAAAATAAAATCGATTTTATTTGGGTTTGGTTTGGTTTGGTTTTAGATTTTTGAAAACCGATAGTATTTGATTTGTTTATGATTTTATTCGAAAAAACCCGAAGAAATAACCGAACCGAACCGATGAATTATATACATATATTTTATTAGTATACATACTTAATATATTGTTTTTATAAGCAATTTTAAAGATCTTATACATATTTTCATTAAAATTTGTTTATAATTTACTTATTGAAAGCAAAAATGCCCAAGATGAAACATTTATCTTATTGATTTCATGTATATGAGTGTCTATGACAATTCTTTGTGGGACTGAAAATGTTATTGTCTCTTCCTTCTAGGCCAATATAGTGAATTTTAAAGCTTTATTGATAGTAAATTTAGTGATCGAAAGTTCATTAATTTAAGTCATTCTAACTATTTTTCGTTTTGAATGGATTGTTGTCACTTTTTTCACATTTTGAGTGAATTGTTTCTTTTATTTTTGTATATGGTTAATAACCGAATAACCGAACCAAACCAAACCGAAACAAATAATCACCAAACTGATAAATGTATATTATATTTGGTTTGGTTTTGATAATTTTAAAACCGATTAAGTTGATTTGGTTTTGATTTTGACCAATAACCGATCCAAACCAACTCGTGAACACCCTTACCTATCAGCAAGCAACTCCTTAACCAAATAAATAAATAAACGGAAAAGGCTCAAAAATGCCCATAACCTATTAGAAATGGTTCAGAAATGCCCTCCTTCCACCTATTGGTTTAAAAATGCCCTTAACGTTTTTTTGGGCTCAAAAATGCCCTTTAATTAACAGAAATCTGATGTGGGATTTAACTGAACAAGTGGCCAAATTTCATTGGTCCATCTAATTTTTTTTATCAAATAAAATAAACTCCACCCAGCCCAAACCCATTTCACTGTCAATTTAATTTTTTTTCTCTGTTTTTCATCCTCTTCTTTCTTTCTTTAAGAAAGAAAACTTCCAATCCAAACCCAGTGTGTTTGTAAAATCTTGTTATTTAAAAAACCAGACATATAGATTAAACAAGATGAAAACAAGCAATTAAAACATTTTCATACGATGATATAAATCCATGTGTATGAAGTTTGAACTAATCCTAAATTTATAAAAATTCTATCTTTAATCCTTTTCAAAAGTGATTCAGTAGAGATGATGAGCAAACAAAAGTTTAAATCTCCATGTGAAAGGAACAAGCAAATAACGGGAGGTATAAAATCAAAAATACGAAAATTGGGATAGATTTATCAAAAATGGCTTGAGTGTAAGGTTTATTTGATTTATAAAAAGAAAATTATGTGGGCCACTTATTTTAAACTCCTTAAAATTTTTTAAAATAATAGTTAAATTCCACATCAGATTTCTGTTAACTAAAGGGTATTTTTGAGCCTAAAGAAAACGTTGAGGGTATTTTTAAACCAATAGATGGAAGGAATGCATTTTTGAACCATTTCTAATAGGTTCAGGGCCCATGATGTAGAGGGTTAGGCTCAACCCCTACCATGTCTATTCATCCCAAAAAAGGTACAAAAGGTAGAGGAAGATATATTCCAAACTTCTAACAAGAAATTGAATGCACAAAAACTTTACTAAGCAAGAGAGAAAATATTAACATATATAATTTCCTTTCCTATCAGCAAGCAGCTCCTTAAATAAATAAATAAATAAATACATTTTTCATATCTTCTTCTCTTTGGAGGTAATTTTGATTTATGTAGTGGAATTAAATATTTAGTTTATATGTAGTTCTAGAAGCACCAAATCTTCACATTAGCGTAGTGGGCTTGTGGCTATATCATAAGTTGTTTATAACAATATTTTGCAATAGCAATCAAAAAATATTCAGACAAACAACGTCATTGAGTGGTTTGATAATTGAGTTGCATGTAGATGAATAATAAAACAAACTAAATTTTGTCAACCATGATAAAATAAAAAGTGAATTTCATGGTGAAATAGTTTTAGTTATCATAGAAAAGATACATAAACAAGTTCCCCTTAGCTTATTTTAAACCAAATGCAATGCCATATGTATATATGGACACCATATATTCTCTAAGTCTACATATAATATAGTTTTTGAAATATTTCCCTTTTAATTTAAAACCCTGAGCTTTCAGCTTGATCTATTTGCACGTTGATAATCCTTCTCTCCAACTGCAAGTACAATTGACATCTTTTAATAAGATTGAATTAATCGAAAAAACTACACTAATTAATTAAATTGTGATTAATTAATTTGTGTTTAGGATGAGTACATACCCAAGCATAAGTTTCCAATTGGCTTTGTATAGTTGAGAAATCGTTCTTTAACAACTCCAAGGTTTGGGAAAACCTGAAATTATATAACTTTATATCAATATTTTTAACATTAAAGCGGACCTGATGCGGTTGAACATGTATGTCAGTTGAAAGTTTCAGATTAATTGTTACTTACTTCTTTTTGTTTCTTTGATCACAAGCACCAATGAGAAGCATGCATGTGGAAATCACTTGCTCACAACCAATCCTACACCATCAACAATAATTAATAATCTTAATACTTTTAATTTCACATTGACAATGTTTAATAAATTAATTACCCAATAAGATATACACAAATTAATGTAGAACTAAATGCTTCTTAATTAAATGAAGGGTTTTTTTGAGTGTAAGGGTCTGTTTGGATTGACTTTTGGCTTATGACTTATAAGCCAAAAGCCATAAGTTAGGATTTCTAACTTATGACTTTTGGCTTATTTTTGTTATTTTGGCTTTAAAATAAGTGCTTATAAGTGCTTTTTAACTTTACCCAAACACTTCAAACCTGCTTAAAAACTATTTTGGCTTAAAAACACCTAAAATAAGTCAATCCAAACGGACACTAAAGTTCAAAATATCAATATTTTTTGTGTGGTAGTTATAGATAGACCTTTAATTTTTTTTAGAAAATAAGCCTTACATATTCGAGAAGTACATGAAAAGAATTATATGTCAATAGAGGTAATAATTCAAAATATTTATAAAGGAGTTTGAGAAAATCATAATCAAAGATCGTTGTTTGATTCCTTGAATTACAACACTCTCACATAAGGTGACGCAACGAAGGTTTATATAAGATACTTTTATAAACATGATATCTTTCAAATAATTTCTGCAACACAATATACCAAAGAAAGAAGGAGTTCAAAATGGCGACTATTATATAGGCATTCTAGTATAGTAAAAATGACAACTACATGGCTCTTTACTAAGTCATGAGGGATAATGAAGACAAAAATCAATGAAAGTTAAGAAATAATACGTTAGGGTTACGTAGTTACTTACACATGAACTAAAGAAAACGTGTTAGTAAATATACAGAGTAATTACTTCAGCATAAAATAGACTATACTATAAGAAACATAGTTTTAAATTGTGGATCGTGACTACACACTGAGTTAGAATTTTACCAATTACTACTAATTAAGGGTTTCATGAAAATAAAAAAAATTGTTTTTGCCACAATTTATGGTTTGTTTACCCCAAGGTTTAATGTAAGAAGATAAAGGTAGCTAAATAGTAAAAGTTTTAAAAAACTACAGTACAAAGATCAATTGATTCATTATAGTTTTAGAGTAAATAAATCACCTTGTACGTTAATAAATAAATAAATAATTACCTTCTACTTTTGTTTTTGACAAGGTCACATGATGCAACCAAATGAGAAAACTCAACATCAGGAGTAGCACTGCAAATGATCAACATATAAGAAAATAATTGTATGAGATAAATTAATTATAGAATTCATAAACTTATTATAGAACAAACAAATTTGATGTATTTGTTAATTAAAATAAATAGATATATGTTTTTTGAGTTTAGAGAGTAGTACATGTCATTTCTCATTTGTGATAATATAGCTTCAACTTCAGCACAATATTCCTAATTATTTCAAGTACAGATTCAGGATCTTGTGCCCTCTTTGAACTCATCAAATGTTCAAATTCATTATTGATCAAACCCTGCATAAAAACACAATTAAGTATACTAAGTATATATAAGAAACCAAAATTCAACTATTTCAATTTATTTTTGTTTTTTTAATCTGTTTTAAGAGAATGTTTCTTTCATTTCTTGGCAACTCATTAATTTCAACTTTTGATATGGCATGTTAAAGATCACAAAATTAAACAACATTTTGGTACTTTCAACATATCTTCTGTTTAAGATCACAAAATTCAAAAAAGTTATTTAGTTTTCTTAAATTCTATGTCAAATAATAATCAAACAAATAAATTGAAATGAGGAAATACAATAAAAATTATGTTATGTTATATATATACATAGAAATTGGAACAAGTTAGATTCTACCTTTTTCAACATTTGATTAAGAAGTGATAGTTGCATTTCCGTCAAAATTCTCAATGCCATTTGCAAGCCTGAAAAGAAAACTCAAAGCATAGAGAGATTACAATAAATAAAAATTCAGAGATGAAGTTAAAATTTTGAGTATGCGAAGTTCAGATTTTAGAAAAATTAGCTAGTATACTGGACTCCGAATAAATTATTTATATTTATTAAATTTATTTTTAATCATAAATAGTGAACATAAATTACTGAGTTTAGTGAAATTCATAAATAAAATTGTAGATCTGCTCTGATTGCATGATGAAAATGAAAAAAAAACACCTACTTTCAAGTCCAAAGGATAAATAAATACATAAAATAAATGAACTGATTCAAACCTCAAAGTAGAAATAAAAAGACTCAGCAAAAAAAGCTCAATTCATCAATGAGGTGTTTTTTGTGAGTGAGATGCTTAATTTCTTTTTTATCATTAGCTTCGAATAAATATACTAACATCATTTAATGTATAAATCCAAAAATAATAAGAATAGATTTGACTACTTTTTTTAAAATTAATGTTTGAACAAATTTGATTACATTTCAGTTACAAAAGAAAAAGTAGATTTATTTTGAAAATACCAAGGTTAATTTTGACTTCTTGTGATTTTGAATTGACCAGTCCTTTGTTTTATTTTAATTATATATGAAGGGATCCTTATTTAATATATTTAAATAAATCTGATTACATCGACAACTTTTAAATATTTCTTTCACATGTTATATATTCTTTGTGATTTATGACTTCACATATATAAGATTTAACCTTCAATTAATTAAAATATATATTTACCTACAAATTAGCAATCGATTATAAAAAATGTGTTAAATGTAAAATATTTAGCTGTAATTTTGGGAGTAAATTTCTTAAATTGCCATTCATGTTTGAGATAGCCGAAGGGTTATGCAGAGTCTCTGCCTGTGACATACCCTCCATGAAGTTGAAAATTCTACTCAAAGCATCCAGGAGAACTGACGTGGCAATGGATCCTGGAGGAAGTTGGGTTGGCCCCACACCATCCCATTGATGTTGGACCTACTCTAACTCGATATCAAGCATTGGTGATGCTGCTCGCTCTTGATCCCAAGCTGGTGTTGTAGCTCATACTCTACCAAGGCCTCTACCCTTAGCTCTGGGGTTCTATCTGCAGGCGTAGGAGGCTCTCACCCATTCACGATTGATCTCATCATAGACATCTGAGAAAGAATAAAACAAGTGAAATTCAGAAGTTGCTAAAGTCAAAGGACGCACAATTCGGAACAAGAAACATGAAGCATTTCAAAAAATGCCATGTAGCCTGAAGTTAGGATACAAATGTTATCGTATCGATCTGCGGGACTCTACTAGACACTTGCTCTTGTACTCATAAGACTCCAGAACCTAAAGCGCTAATATTATATTGTCACGACTGAAAGCGAGTCATAATGTAGCCTAGCATTAACCCCCTAATAAGCAAGCCAAAGCTCAACAACAACCGACAAAACATCAAATAGATAAACTATGTGGAAGCAATAATAAGAAACATGAGGGACCCATAGCATATATATATATATATATATACTAGTTTTTTGACACGTGCGGTGCACGTGATTACTAATTCAGAACATATATGTTATAGTAAATAGTATTGCTTATTTAGGCGAAGATTTTGAATACTAAGCTTAGCACAAAATAATATTGTAGATTCTTTTCTGAATGTTCAATGTGGATCGTCATTTAGATCTCTTATTCACTTGAACCTATGAAGATCGTAAATGATTTTTTTTTTAAAAATGCAATAATGTATATATTTATTTCAATTTGATGAAGTTCAATCATGTAATTAGTCGTATCTCAGTAATATTACCTTATAGATGATATTTGTTGTGTATTTTTCTTGTCATCTAACCAGATGTGTTTTGCATGTGTATTCCATGTTAAACTGTTTAGATGTCATATGAACATGTGAAGAGAACAACTACATTTTTATCTTTTAGAACTATTTTTTGTAAGTTATAACATAATACATGGTGTTCATGTTGTTGGCTCTTATACTTGACTTTTCAATTGACTGTGTACATAAATCAAATATAGTTATCTGATTGTCCATAGTTAACCTACGATCACCTCATATTGATAAAAAGTCTAGAGAACATTTTTTTATGAAAATCAAGAAAGAATTTATGGTCATAAAAACAGAAAAGCAAGAAAGGTTTTCCTTTTTTTACCGGAAAAAACTAAAAAATAAAATTAAAGAATATATTCTATGTGTGAAATCATATATATATAATCACCTAATCATCTTACACCAAACAAAGATATAAGTCATATATTTGTAAATTATTTCAATTTATCAACCAAGTATGATTCGTCAAAGGAAAAATAACAACACCATGTTATCGCATATATAGGGGCGGTGTAATAATATGAAAAATTATTGGTCAAAAGTTAATATAAGGAAAGATGAAAAATATAATTAATGTACTAACTATGGAATTCATAATATTATACCTAAGAAAGTAAAAGAGTGTGAATAGCGCTTGGAATAATTGTAATAACTAAGAGAATTTACAATGTTATAACAAATGAATAATGCGCAATAACTGAATTTCTAATAAATTTTATACGTACATAAATAAATAGGACTTTTAATTAATGTTACTATTTTTTTAGTTATTAGATTTTAATTTAGTGTAGGGACATAATGTAAATGTTTATTCCATATTACTAAATATAAAATATATTTTTTAAATGAATTTTTAAAAATGATTCATATATATTCACGTATTTTCACATTTGTTGTGAGTGTTTTTTTATTTTAAAATAACTCGAAATATTAAAACTAATATATTTTGAAGTTAGCAGATCTTGTTAAATTGATAATATATTTGTGACATATATAATACTTTAATTTAAATAAAAATACCTACCAAAATATAAATATATATTTGCATTAATGAAAATATTTATCTCATAAAAATTAGCTATTAAACAAATAATAAAAATTAAATTAATACAAACTTCAACTTGCGTTATTACAAGTCATATGAACTTCTCTTCATCTAAAATACTTAAATATCAAGAAATAGTAAATAAGTAAAACAAAAGGGCAATGTTTATATAGTAATAACTATTTTGAAGCAAACTTCGTGACAATCTCAATCACATAAGTAACATTGATAAATAAAGACATTCTATTGTCTTGAGCATTAAAAGAAACAAATCATGAAAATTCTCTAAATTTTGGAGGAAGATATTCAGAAACATATATCTACATCACAAGAGAAATTGTTAACAAAAACAAATGAAATTAGACTGCATCATGTTAGCTGAATATATTGGAACATTACAAACTAATTTATATATTAAGCAAAAAAATAATTATTTTATAATTAAAATTATTTTCCTCAAGTACTCGAAATTATGGAATATACCCTCTTAGGATAAAATGATTTACTTCATCAGAATAGTGCCCCATATTTCACTAAACTTCGAACTCACTCCATGATAATAAATCACACAAAAAAATTTAAAATGCAAGAAGAAGAAGAGTAGAAGATTTAAAAAAAAATTGTGGTTGAAAAATGAGAGGAAGTCCCTCTATTTATAGTCAACAAAGGATAGTATGAACAAGTGTTTTTTTGTGTCTTATCTGAAAAGTCATAACCTTTCCGAGAATTCACTACCCTTTGGAAAGTCACAACTTATTGAAAAAGTCACAACTCTTTGAAAAATTCACAACCCTTTGGAAAAAGTCACAACTTATCGGAAAAGTCACAACTCATTGAAAAAGTCACAACCTAAATTAGGGATATTATAGTAATTTAACATTCAAGTTAGGAGTTCATGCTTTTAAGGTAATATATATATATATATATATACACACACACTCTATACAAAACATATGGGAAGGCCCGAAAGTGACCAAAACTATACATAAGAACCAAACGTGAGACTTGATGTGATTGGTAGAAGAGTATCTAAGTACAGAAAATGACTATATACTAACAAAATATAAAATTCATAGACAGTACAAAAAGAGGGAAAACTAAAAAAGCTAAATCAAGATAGAATATTTCCCATATCTGTATCATATATTCTGATTTCATTAATGTATATTTTCTGATTCTTCACCTTTATTTACCACATAATTCTTTTGTATTTAAACAACACATTGTATCAATGAAATAAATAAAACATTTCTCCTGTGTACTCTGCTCCATTATGATATTCGAGCTATCAACACTAAAACAAGTATAAACTTGTAATCATCTTCCCATCGTATTCATCAAGTCCCCCCCCTCCCCCCCTTCCTTTCCAAACCACCAAAAATCAATGGGGGACTCATTTGCTTCATACATCAATCTGAGCAACAACGACCAAATCAATACTTCTTCCACAATTGTAAATGTTGCTGCAACTAAAACGCAGATCAAAATCAAGTTTCAGCAAAATAATCTCTTCTACAATGCCTTAATGACATCTGTTGAATCCACCATTGCACCATCAGTTGCCTCTACTAAAACTTCACAAGAAGCCTGGGATTATTTGCATACTACATATGCAAATAAATCTCAAACCAGGATCTACAGTCTTTGAGATGCATTGGTGAAAGTTCAGCGAGATAAAAAATCTATCACCGATTATCTCAGGTAAATAAGAACTATCATTGATGAATTAGCTGCTGCCGGTGCTCGCATTTCTAACGAAGAGTTGGTTGTCAAAATTCTTAGTGGCCTTGGACTTGAATATGAGGCTCTAAGTACTGTTATTCGTTTATGATTTTCTCCTATTTCATATGAGGAATTGGCACACAAGCTCACAAACCATGAACTTCATCTAAATCAAGATGAAAAGAAGCAACCACCAACTCCAATCACTCCTCAAGTTGCACAACGAACAACTAATCACAATAACAATAGCAACAGGCAAACTCGCCACTGGTCTGGACATCCTCAATGGCGCTCGCAAACTACCCCTATTGGAATGCAACAATGGCGTACCCACCAGATTCAAAGCAATGGAAACTTTTCCCAGCCATGGTGTCCCTCCATCCCTTTGCAGGCTAAAATGCAAATCCAATGTCAGTTATGCGAAAAATTTGGTCTCACTGCAAATTTTTGTCGTTCCAAGTCACATAATTTTGACGCTTAGGCTATGTTTGCTGCTCGATCTTTTTCCAATACTGCTCCATGGATTCTGGATTCCGGCGACTCACATCATATCACTGTTGATTCTCAGAACATAGCCTCTCCACATGAATACACGGGTCCTGAACAAGTTTCAATGGGTGATGGTAATGGTATTTCGATCTCCCACATTGGTTCCACTACACTAAATTCTCCCATACATTCTTTTTCTATACATAATATTCTATGTGCTCCATCTATCAAAAAGAATCTTATATCTGTTTCAAAATTTTGTCAACAAAACCAAACATCTATTCAATTCTTTCCTTTTTCTTTTGTTGTGAAGGCACTGACAACGAGGCACCACTATTACAAGGCAAGAATAGAGATGACTTGTACGAATGGCCAATGTTTTCGACTTCAACACATTCATCTCCTACAACCTACACGACAAATACTTCTCTAGTTCCTTTATCTCTGTGGCATCGTCGTTTAGGACATCCTAATATCCGTCTTTTGAATCTTCTTTTGAGAAATTACCAGTTGCCTTATTTTGATAGTTTTCAATCTTGTAATTCATGCCATTGCAATAAAAGCCACAAGATTCCATTCTCACATAACTCTTTGCAAAGTTCAAGGCCTTTTGAAACACTCTATACCGATGTTTGGGGTCCTTCACCCGTTCTATCCCTTGATCAAAAGCGCTATTACGTCATTTTTGTCGATCAATTTAATAAATATATTTGGCTCTATACACTTAAACAAAAAAGTGACGTAGTCAAAGTCTTTTCTAATTCCGGCCGCTCATTGAGAATTTTTTCAATACTAAGATTTTGACCCTATATTCTGATGGGGGAGGAGAATCTAAGGGGCTAAAATCACTTCTGGTTGAATTTGGGATTTAACATTTATCCTCTCCCCCATATACTCCACAAAGAATTGCTAGCTGAAAGACGTCATATGCACATTATAGAAACTGCTAGAACCCTACTTCACCAAGCATCATGACCCCCCCAATTTTGGAGTTTTGCTTGACAAACTGATGTTTACTTAATTAAGAGATATCCTACCTCCTCAGATAATATTTCTCCATATCAAGCTCTTTTTGGTACAATTCCCAATATTTTCTCACTTTTTACATTTGGTTGGTTATGTTATACTTGGCTAAAAGCCATATACTAAAAATAAACTTGAACCAAGATCCACACCATGTGTCTATTTAGGATTCTCCACTCATTTTCATAGTCATCAATGCTTTGATCCAGAATCCTCAAAAATAAATTTCTCCAAAGATGTAAAATTTTTGAAAGATATTTTTCCTTATGAAAATATTTTTTCCAAATATAAGGGAATCTCTCAGAATATTTTATGGTTTAATTCCACATCCGATTCGGATATATCTTCCTCTACTCAATATTTTCCAGTTCATACCATATCTTTTCCCATTACTCTAAGAAGTCCACTTCCAATCAAAGATCCAAACTTGGTTGTTCGTACAAATGACTCTACTGTACCAACAATAGGTGTGCACCCTCCGTCAGAACTTCCAGCAATCCGACAAAATTAGGTAACTTCCTCCTCTAGATAATTCATCTTTTACTGTTGAATTATCCACAACTCCCCCTTCTTAGACCAACCAGTCTTCACCACCACGACACCCTCTCACCCGCTCCCAACATCAAATCACTAAGCTCAATCCAAAGTATGCATCCATGGCCACCATTACATCCCAAATACCACCAGTCACAGTTAAACAAGCTTGCAAGGACCCACAATGGAGACAAGCTATGCAAAGTGAATTTGACGCTCTCATGAGCAACAAAACATGGGACCTTATTCCTCCATCTGATCATCAAAATATTGTGGAGGATAAATGGATATTCTGCATTAAGAGCAAACCCAATGGTTCAATTGAACGGTACAAGGCTCGCCTTGTTGCCAAAGGTTTCACTCAACGACCTGGAATTGACTATGTTGATACTTTTAGTCCGATTGTCAAACTAATAACCATTCGAACAGTATTTGCCATTTCCATTCAAAACAAGTGGCCGCTTCATCAACTAGACATAAACAATGCTTTTCTACAAGGTACATTGACTGAGGAACTTCATGAAACATTCGAAAGGTTTTGAGAATCCTGATTACCCAAACTATGTATGCAAACTTAAAAAAGCCATATATGGTCTCAAACAGGCACCCCGTGTTTGGTATACTTATCTCACGAATTTTCTCATTTCTGTTGGGTTTTGCAAGACTCATTCTGATCACTCTTTAGTTACCTTACACTCCCATAAAACTGTCATTTTCTTGCTTGTATATGTAGATGACATTGTTATTACCGGCAATAACTTGCAAACTATTAACAACATCAAGAGCGCACTCTCTAACTATTTTTCACTAAAAGACCTTGGACCCCTACATTTTTTCCTAGGCATTGAAGTCCTTCCACAATAAACTGGATTATTTCTTTCTCAAACCAGGTACATAATGGACATCTTGCAGGAGTTCTCTATGCAGGACTACCAGGGTGTCTCTACACCTTTATCCACCACAGGTTCACTTAGGTTGAATGATAGTTCCCCTCCTACTGATGCAAAACAATATCAAAGTACAATTGGCAAGCTCCAGTATCTTTCATTTACTAAACCAGACATAAGCTTTGCTTTTAATAAGCTCTCCCAATTTATGCATAAGCCATCTCACATAAAATGGAAAGCAGTGACGCGCCTCCTTCGGTATCTCCAATCAACTATCTAACATGGGCTTTATTTCCGCCATGGATCTAACTCTGCCCTTCATGTTTATACCGATGCTGATTGGGTAGGGGACCACAATGATCGTACCTCTACTTCTACTTATGTTATCTATTTTGGCTTAGCACCAATCAGTTCGTCATCAAAGAAACAAAGAACAGTCGCCCAATCTTCAACTGAAGCCAAGAATCGCGTCGTTGCTGAGACAAATTGGCTTACCAATCTTCTCAAAGAGCTCCGTATATCTGTTGATAATGTACCAACTATCTACTACGACAACAATGGCACCACCTACTTGTGCCAAAATCCAGTTTTCCACAGTAGAATGAAGCACATTGTCACGACCCGAACCTACACCCTAGACGTGGCCGACACTCAAGAACCTTTGCTGGTCCCCAAGCGAACCCTCATCTTGGATGACTACAAGCGGAAGACTAACTTAAGCATGCACAAACTTAAAAACTAAATTTAATTCAGTAATCTCAACTTTAAAAATAATCTGAACAATACTCAATAGATAAATCAGAGTTTGTAAAAACAACTCAAGGAAGATAAATACTGAAACTACTCAACTTTGTCTATCTATGAATCCTTTACTATTACAGAAGGATATCAGAACAACGCCCGCGACATCTCAAAACTACTAAATGTAAGATAAAGGTGAAGTCCTTCGGAATGTAAGAAGGCTCGCCAAAGCTGACTGGAATATCCTATGACCTCAACGAAACGTCTGCTGATGATCTTGAATCCTGTATCTGCATCATGAAACCATGCAGGCCAAATGGCTCAGTACATGGACGAGCATGTAAGTGGAATTCTAAATAATAAACATAAGCTTGAATTGGTGGAAAATAAACATACTTACCTCTTCTCAACTCACTCAACTCAGAGAATAAGACTCAAATCAACAATAAGATACACAACTCTAGATACTCAACTCTGGATAAAACAACAATAAAAGATGCAATAGATGGAAAGCTTTTAAAATAATAGATAACAACTCAATATATTTAAGAATACAATATACTCAGTTTGTATGCAAGGATACAAAATAAACTCTATTTGTATATGAAAATACAAAATTAACTTCGTGTATATAAGAATACAAAATATCTCTGTGGGAGTTTCTTTAGTCGACAACCATCAGTATGAGCTATGTGATGATACAACGTCTCGCCCACGCTGCCAGAACTGTCCTATACCTTGCCGGGGTATAAAACTCCTCAACTAAGTGGATCCACTAGTCTATGCTAAAAAGCACTAAGGAATCATCTAAAAAGTATGCCCCTTTCACCCACGTTGGCTACATGGTTTATGCGGGCTGTGAGTTGTCTGAAATCTCCCTCATATCGGTGCTCAATACTACTCTCAAAATATAACTAGCTCATATGTTTAAAAACATAATTCTTTATGTGGTTTGAGATTATTACTCAAAATCTTTCTTTAAAAAGAGATGGTATTAGACTGCTCAAAACTCTTTTGGAAATCTCAGTTTCCTCCTCTTTTAAATGTGAAAACATTTACTTGGGAATACTTAGTTCTCATATATCATTTTAAAGTAAATGAACTCAATTATAATCTTTCTCAAACTCAAGTGCTCAAGTCTTAAAACAAGTTTAAACTGATTGTAGAAGACTTCTCAAAATAGGGTTTATGCCGAATTATGGACGTGAACGACTCAATTCAAGGTTTTTAATAACTATATCTATAGAACTCAATACTCGGAACTCAACAACTCTTGAACTGAAGGACTCAATGATACTACTCATATCGAGACTACTCGACTCATAGGGTTCATGCGGAATTATGAGCATGAACAACTCAACTCAAGGACCTTCATGGGTGACATGTAGTAGTCCTACAATTAGGAATATAATCTCAAAAGGGTTAGTAACTCAATACTCAAGAACTTAGAACTTGGAGATACTACTCCTCTCAAAGGTACTCTATTTAGGGAGTTCATGCGGAATTTATGGGCATGAATGACTTGAATCAATGGTCGACATAACATTATGGACTCATGTATACGACTCTTCTTGTCACGCCTCGAGGTTACCCCCTGGACGCAACACGTGACCTAGGATCAGGAGTGACCCCAAGCTAACCCTGCTGGCATAGTCCTAAGCATACTAAAGATAAACTGAAACAATAAATACTGTGCGGAAGCTAAATCATGTAAAAATTTGAAACGATGGGGAATACCCATATACTAAATCTGAAGATGAGAAATCTAAGAGTTTGAATACAAATGAAAAGTCAAACTCTAACACTAATGCTGAAACTAACTATGTCTGAAATAAAGCCTCTACTGACTAGAACTGCTGGGACATGCTCCAGCTAGATCTAGCAACACTGAAACTAAAACTAAAAGTAAGAAAAAATCATGTCACTAGTCGTCGAAGAATGATGACTAACCACTGATGCTGCTAAACTGAAGATCGGGAACAGATCTATGAGTGATCTGATTGCTGAGGACCTGAACCTACATCATGAGAAGATGTAGCACATAGTATGCATCAGTACTTGAAAGGTACTGAGCATATATGATAGAGTAAAGCTGAATAATACTCATAACTGAACAAGCAAGAAATCAATAGTATAATCTGAACATGATAAGGATACTGAATGTGTACATAACTAAACTGAATGCAATGACCAAGTTTATAACATGCTGAGACTGAATACTGAACTATACTGATAACGAGGTCAATGCAATAGAATCTGACTGAACTGTAAGGGAGCTACTAATAACCGACGTAAAACCACATGAGCTAAATGTGGAGTCCGATGTATACTTTCCATCAAGAGGACCCAATATACCCTGCCAAGGGCATAGAGGCATGCTGGCGTGATCACTAAAATGATGCCCACAGAGGGGACTTACAACCTACGGGGCACGTAGTTTTGGGACTTGTGGGTGACTGACCCTAGTCCACTCGGTATTAAGCTTCCCATATTATTAAGTAATTAACACTTTATGACTGAAATGCTGTAATACAGGATAGCTCAAAACTGACATGCAGACTGAGAATGCAATATTAATATGCTGATAATAATGCATTCAAAACTGAGGCATGTTTATATATAACTGAATCTACTGACCTAGCATGTGTAATTCATGAACTAAAAGAACTACATAGCTAGGGTTCTGGGTTTATGCAGGAATCTGGGTAAAATGATACTACCTCATGATTATACGATTCAGATCATTCTAACAACTCAAAACCCAACAATTCTAACATTCAAGAAACCCTAAGACTAGATAATATTAGGTAAATTAAGATTCTGATTGAAATCTAAGGACCTAATGGGTGAAAGGAACCCACTAGTGAAATCCCACATACCTGGTGACGAATTCCACAGAGAAATCTTTTGATTTCGGGGTTGGAACTGATGGAACCTTGCTGCGTTCTTGAACTAGGGTTACTCGACCTCTTTCTCCTATTACGCTCTAATTTTTCTAAGTTTTGATGAATGATCTGACTTGGGTAAGTTCAAGTTATGTTTCTAGGCTAAAACTAACCAAAACCACGTAGTTTAGGGGTTAAATGATATAGTTTAGATGTCCAATGAATAGGGGTAAAGATCAAAATAACCTCACTTAAAAATCTGATTGGGCTGACCACGGCCAGTTTCACGGACCGTGAAAGGGACCACAGACTATGGGACCGGTTGTGGTCCTTGGCCAATGGCCACTGGTTCTGGGGGTCGCCATACCACGATCCACTTCACGGACCGTTTGAAGGATCACGGACCGTGAAGGTCCTCGTGGTCCTTCACTTAGGCTAAGGGCTGCACTGGACCAACTCTATGGGAGCCACCATGACTCGTCGTCGGGACCACAGACCGTGAAGGTCCCCGTAGTCCCTACTTGGTTTGGTGGTCTGAAGGCTCAGGTCTGGGGGTCCTCTGGCTAGGCTTTAAGGAAGCCCCCACGACCTGTCTTCAGGACCACAGACCGTGAAAGTCCCCGTGGTCCTTACTTGGGCGAGGGGCAGTCCACCTCTGCTGGAAGAGGCTCAATCCATGGGCAGGTCACTATCACAGACCGTGAACCCTGTCGTGGTTCACTGGTTCAGGTGATTTTGCTGCAGTTTTCTAAGTCTGGTTTCCAAGGTGTTACACTTCCCTTTCTCATACTTACTTCCTCAAAACTTAGCTCAAATCGATAGTTGATCTCAAAAGATTCACGATTTAACTCAAAGACTTTCTTTTCTTGAACTATACTCTTAACTCTTTCTTGAATTTGAATTATGAATTCAAGATAGGAAGGATTTCGATGATAATGTTGACTCATAAATACATTCTCCTCATTCTCATAATCATTTTCTCGAGTCTTGATACAAGTTATTAGAAGTTTGTAGAAGATTCCTCAAAAGGGCTTAAATCACTACACCATTTTTGGTCTATAGCCACACTAATTCTGGACTACGTTTGTAAAGTGTTGCCTAAAGTAGTTTTGGGAACGCTTTTAAAGTGTAGCCAAAGTTTTTAACTTTTAGCTACGATAATATTGGCAACACTTCAAAAGTGTACTCTTTAATGGTATAAGCTACACTTTATAAGTGTTGTTACATTATGATATAATTGGCAACACCTATTTACATATATGGCCTCACTTTTAAAGTGTCCAATTTTTATAATTGAAAAAACAACACATTATAAGTGTGGCCTTAAAATTTTCACTAAAATATTATATTCCCTCCAATATTTTTAACTCTCCCTTTCATTTTTATTGGCAAAAAAAAAACATTAATAAATCATAAAACTTTAACTTTCCTCTTTCACTGAAGAACTAGCACCTGAATCGATTCTCTTCTCCGATACCAATTTGTGAGAAAAAAACGCTGAAGAGTTGAAGTCGTCGAAAAATGTCTGAGCTGAGGAGTTAAGAGTTGAAGTCATCGAAGAACTGAGCTGAAGAGTTGAAGGGTTGAAGTCATTGAAGAACTGATAGTTGAAGTCATCTTCTTCGATAACGATTTCTTCAAGAGTAAGTACGATTCTCTTTTCCGATACCTATTTCGTGAAGCTTAAGTACTGAAACAGTCTTCTTGTTAGCTGAAGTGGTTGATTTTTTGTTTTGTGTTTAGAAGGAATTGATTACTTTGGGGTTGTTAGCAAGATGAACTAAAGCTAATTAATCTCTCCGTCACGCTTTTCTCTCAAATTTCTCACTGAATCCTAAAATATTAGTATATCGTTTGTAACGACCTGAACCGTCGTTATTTAGAAAAGTAAAACTTCGGGGAAATGCTGGGGCCACTGTCCCGCCAGGGCGGGCTAGATGCCACTAGGGCGGCAGCGCCACAGAGGGGTAAGTAGCCGCCAGAGCGGGATAGGCGAGGCAGAATGTAAATTAGACATAAATCACAAAGAAACCCTCCAAAAGCTGCTCTAGGCTTGGGAAAGAAGGAGGAAGGGAATTCTAGTGTAAGTAGATCGATGACTTACAGATTCTTGGCCAAATTCACCGTCTTGTCGCCCGTAAACCCGAATTGGAACTATAATTTCGTGCAATAACTTGTTCCCCAGGTAGGCTAGGTTTATTCGTTGAGTAGTTATAAATCTGTTATTCGCTGCGTAGTATGTTGAAATTGACGGTAGAATTCATACGTAGGCTTTTTGTGCACCAAAAAAGGGTTGGTTATGCGTATGTTCCTAGTTGGTGGATTACGGTTGGGAATGGTTGTGATTTCATGATGGTGTGATATACATATTGGTAATGGCTTCATTATAATGCGTGTATGTATGCGGACGTTACATTATTGATCACACTAGTCGTAGATGAGGATGATTGAATAATTGCATGCCATGAGTCATGCCTTGATTGTATGATTATCAGAATGTACATTGTGATTGTGATTGTGACTTGTTGAATGGATCGGGTGTTACGTTCCGACACACTAACTTGGATCAGGTGTCACGTCCGGCACACTAACTTGGATCGGGTATCACGTACCGTGTCACGCCCCAAACTCGAGGGGCGCAACTGGCTCCTAATGCCAAAACTCAGTCCTGAGCCGACCCTGCTGAACCATTTGCTGCGCATGGCAGCCACACACAATCAAGAAAGCAAACAAGTATATCTCGGCTTAAAACTAAGCCCTCGACCAACAAGGCCCCTGTCAACTGATCTATAAAAGAAACAGCTACTCCCATGAGATCATATAAATAAATAGCCAACTAGCATAGAAGTTCTGATTGGGCCGTCGAGGCCACCATGATATCTATACTAAAACTAAAAGCAAGTATATATCAATACAATACATCAAATAGCTCACAAGCTTCAGCAAGCCAACAACATAGGTTAGTATGACCATAACGTAGCTATACACCCCACACACTAGTCTGCAAGCCTCTAAGAGTAGTAAAGATTAGCGGGACAGGGCCCCAGACTACCCATAAAGATATATACAACAAAAGGTAACAAACCTCTAAACTCTGGCAGCTCCGGAGGAAAGGGGCTAGCCAACAGGATAAAAGTCAATCTTGCTGCTGAGGAGGTCTACTCAGTCGTCTGTCAAGACCTGCACACATGAATGCAGCGCCCCCAAGGCAATGGGGCGTCAGTACAAAATAATGTACAGAGTATGAAAGACAATAGGCTATGAGGAGGTATCCTGATATACTGGAATAATTTGATAAATAAATCAAGGATAAGATAAGTGTACTGACCTGCTCCTAAATCTAAGCTTATCAAAAATAATAAAACAACAACTTAACCAACCCCCATAAGCTCGGCAGGTACAAACAGCACACAAGACCACCTACTCAGGCCCCCATAAGCCCGGAAGGTGCCAATCAACCTATATACCCTTATCGGTAGTCCCCTAACCTCATAGGCAGTCACATAGCCCTATTAGGCATTAATATGGCCCTGTAGGCAGCACCTAGCTCTCTTAGGCATCAACATAGCTTATATACAACTCATAGCCCTCTTAAGCAATAACATGGCCCTGTAGGAAGCACATAGCCTTCTTAGGCGTCAATATAGCCCTGTAGGCAACTCATAGCCCTTTTAGACATCCATATATCCCTGTAGGCAGAACATAGCCCTTCTAGGCATAGATCAAATTCCTGCAGCTAACCACAATAGCCCCAAGGGAAACAATAACAATCCAATCGCTAAAAGCGAGCAATTTAGTTATAAGCAACCTTTAAGGAAACATGTCGTAAGTACGGAATAGCCTTAACATACCTTTCCAATGAACGCTCGAAAGACCGTAGTTCCTTCACGAAAGGTGTTCCTTATGTCCTAAGCTTCGCAAACACTATATATACACAGCCGGTACGCACCTATAAACAATTCATAATTAATCTTAAATCGACAGATTTGCCATATTGCCCCAACTTGTCGAAACGTCCGTAGAAATTCATAAAAACAACCATAAAAGGCTCCCGAGATGATTACCTTAGTTAACCAAGTGTAAACGTTGAAGAAACACCAATAACTACAAATTTATATCTTCAAAAACCAGTTGCAAATGCAACTAATAGAAGGAAAAAATGATTGCCACGTGTAGGGATTATGTTTCTAGGCACAGGGGCAATGTTTAATGGTAGAAATCGTCAAAAACTAACCTTCATCATGATAGAACTCCATAGGAACCCTCTCTTAAGATTTCTCTCTGATTTGGAACTGAAATGAAATGTTTTCATGGCGTAAAATGTTAAATAAGCCGACATACCATATTTTTTACCCGACCCAGATTCTGCCCCGACATTCCCTAGTAAAACCCTCATAACTTTTTACTCTGACATCGGTTTGATACGGGGTTTTGTGCATTGCAAACTAGACTCGTAGGCTTTCAATTTAATGGGTGATAGACCTTCTAACTCTTTATATATTGGGAGAAAACAACCAAGATATTTGACCCAAATTTTAGAGAAATCTTTAAAAAGGAACTTACGATAACTTTCACCAACTTTTATTTTGCCACTTAACTTCAAAACTTGAGATATAACCCTTGAACACTTAAAATATGACATACCACATCATTTTTAAAATATTACTCACCCTCTTTGTCTTTCCACGAAGCTACGAGTTAATCTAGACGTTTTGAAAAGTCGGGGTGTTACATACCGGTTCACTAACAGTTTGGGTATGGGTTCCATGAGAGGACCATTAAATTTTCATATATGTCTACTTGCTCGTACTATTGATAATGTGGAATTGGGCATGCTTTCTGAAAAGATTGGTGGATTGTACATTATGTTATTTCATTTGGGAATTGCGATGTTGTAAGTTAGTTGGAGATATCTGGTTGTGTAATGAATTGTGAATGGTAGAGTCCCAATTCGGGTTGTAGTATGGATAAAGGGGAGCTAAAGGTCCCGGTGCTATCTTTGTTATTTGGAATGAGGCCATGAGTATTATTGTTGAGGTTAGGGGATGGTAATATAAACAGATAGTAAGCCTTGATAGGTGTAATGTGAGGTCATAAGTTGAGTAGAGACGAGGAAAAATGTAAGGGTGTATCGTGAATTGGTGGCCGGGTTGGTAGTAGTATATCTGGAACTTCCTTAGGAGGATAGAATGATTAAGTGTAATCACGAAAGAAGCGAGAAAGGGGTTAGAGGCAAGTGAACTAGTATGATATTAATATCCGGAATGGTAAGGGCAGGCAAAATGTAGAGGTGGAGGAGTGATCAGTCTTATTGCATGTTTCGCCAGTTGATTTCTTATATTATGCGATGGGTATTCGGGTTGGCCGATGATGCCTACCAATATGTGTGGTTGTACTGATACTACTCTTGCTATGACTTTTTGGGCATAGTCATGGTTGCAGGGTCAGTGATGTTTCATAGCTGAAGACGACGACAAATCTTCAACAGCTTCTATTTTCCTTCCGCATGATGGAGGCTGTGTCTTTTCATTATTATGTCTTTTCTTGTACTCTTAGTAGCTCTTATACCTATTTAGACTAGATCCCTGGGTGTTAATTACTTTATAAGTCTTAACTTTGAGTCGTTTTAAACTCTTGTTTTTATAAAAAAATATTATATGAATTTCCTTTATTCGACAATTTTCTTAATTTTCCGCATGGTTTTAATTATTGGGAGTCGAGGGTTCTCCTACTTAAGCGTTGGAGTAGGTGCCCGCACCACCCGGTGGGTTGGGTCGTGACATTATTAAAAAAGATCAAATATATAAAATAAAATGGATTCAAAACCTCAATTTTTTTATTTAAATTTCATTTATTTACTTTTCAGATCTTATAATAATTAATAATCTATTGTTGGTGTCATTTCAAAGTCAATGTGTCTTCTCTAACAATAATGTAACCTTCTGTAATCTCAACTTATATTTGATTATGTTAAATATTTTTATATTGTTAAGAAATACAATTTGAATTCTTAAATATAAGGGTGATATAGTAATTTTGGATAAAATGGCCATTTATAGATAAATAGTAAATGGTCCCGCGCTTCGCGCGGTTAGATTATTTTTCTTTAAAATTTATTAGAATAAAACTTTTCTGGTATTTTGATGTTATAGCATTTTTATATAAATCTATTTTCAAGAGTATAGAGGTTATTCAATTGTAGTTTACCATTTTGTTTTATTAAAAGAAAAGGTAAAATTACAAATCATAACACTATTTTCTTCTAGTTTACATAATTTCATTTTTACAGATTTATTAATTTGCTTTTGAAATTTTACAATGGTTAGTTTAGTTTTATCATCTATATGCATGGTTACATAGTGTCTTTAATTAGAGAGTCAAATAAATATTTTTCTCAATTTTCTTCTTTGCAAATTTCGTTAGTATAACACTTCAAAATTAAATATTTTTTTAATATATATATAACTAATGTGTTTATCAAGAGCAAAGGTTCCATAATCATATGATATACTAATAAATAATATGTAGTTATTATGTGTTTTAAAATTAAAATGCAATCTTCCAAAATCCAAATTTCATATGTAATATAGTTATGATGGTGTTTGGGAATTGAAGTTGTTCACGAACAAAACATTAAGGATCCTTGAAACGGGTGAAAGAGAAGTAAGAGATAATGGGAAAAAAGTTCAAAAGAGTACCTTGGTGTGAGAGAATAGTCATTATTGTGTATCATACAATTGTAATTAATTTCTAGTTTTAGTTCTATCATTTGACTTTCTATTTTTTTTACTCCTGTTAATATTAATATTATTATGACAACAACAAAAAATCATATAAATTTCTAGGCTTGATCTCTTGGAGAAGAAAAGATTTCTTTGGAGAATGTTGTAAAGAAATGTATTCTGTAAAAAGTTATCTGTGAATCTGCAGTAGTTGGATTTACATAGAGTGTGTACTAACAAATACTTAAAACAATAACTTTACAAAAACATAAACAACAAAGTTTAAAACATGTACTCAAAAAAAACAATTAATATCATAAGCATAAATTAATGAATGTAAAAAAACATACCAGGATCTTTAACAATAGAATGAAACAGAAAGGAAAAATCGAGCTCATTGAATGCACAGTGTTTCTTTAAGGAAATCATTCCGCTCTAGTACACGAGGTTTAAAGAAATAGATCCTCTCAGGATGAAATGATTTTATTCACCAGTGTAATGATACAAAAACAATAGTGTCAGTGATCCACTCAACATGAGCAAAGTACACAAATATTTAATTGTGCAGAAGAAGAAGTTCAGAATTTTCGTTGTTTTAAAATGAAAGGGAACCCCTCTATTTATGGAGAACAAAAGGTAGTGTGAACAAATGTTTATTGTGCCTTACCGTAAAGGTCACAACTCTTTGGAGAAGTCACAACTCTTCGGAAAGGTCACAACCTTTCATAAATGTTACAACCTTTCATAAAAGTCGCAACTCTTCATAAAAGTCACAACTTTTCATAAAGGTCACAACTTTTAATAAAAGTCGGAACTCTTCATAAAAGTCACAACTTTTAAGAAAAGTTACAACTTTTAATAAAAGTCAACCTTTCATAAAAGTCGCAACTCTTCATAAAAGTCACAACTTTTCATAAAAGTCACAACTTTTAATAACAGTCACAATTTTTCATGAAAGGGAAGGCTAATTTTTGAAACAAATAAATTAAAAAGGAATCCTTGTTTGTGGTGGCGCCACGTAGGCGGGTCTAGGGTTCTCTTTTATATATGATATATGATATATGATTTTTTATTACTGCATCTTAAAATTGTTAGTCAATCGAATTTAAATTCTCCATATAAGTGTGATCAAGTAACTTTGAACAAAATAATTATATATATGAATATTTTTCCATTAATTAATATTTGACTTTATATTTAGTAACACAAGACAAAAAAACAAAACAAAATCAATTCTTTTAAACTTTTTCCTATTTTAGCCGGTCTTCAGTGATCATCAAAATAACGACTAAGATCATCTTTCCTTGACTCATGTGGTATATCTAGACAAACTTAGAATACTATTCTCAATAGACCACATTGTATAGGATCACTCATCCCACTAGTATAAAACTCGTTGAGCTTTCTCTTTCTCACACTCATCAAATTATAGTTTTTCTTTTATTTTTTTGTGCTCTATTTTTTTTCTCTCTCCCATAACTAGTTTTCATGTTGTGAGTGAGATACCTTTATTTTCCCTTTTCTCACTTGATTAAACCTAAGCTGAACTTCTTGTTTGGTTTGTTTTCTAATTATTTCATTTTCATTTTTGGCCTTGCATTTGATGTGAGAGAATTTAGCATTGGAGATTTTAGCAAACATGGGACTGCATTTGAAATACTTGCAAATGGTAATGTCTTCTATTTGAATTTTATGTATATATATATAGAATTTGCATTTTAAAAACATATTGTAAGGCTATTTTTTTAATGTCTCTTGTGTTCTAGCTTTATGGTTAATTTGATAGTAAATATTTCTTGGATTGTTTCTTTTTTCAATCTCTACCACGTGCTTTGATATTTGTTCGTTCTTTTTTCTTTCTTTGTGGTATAGGATTAAAGTTTTTCATTTTGAGAAATTGTTTGATTCATGTCATATATAATTAATTGATGGTCAATTATTTGAATCAATAGTTGCTTTGTTGATATTTTTTTGAGCTCTTCTTATTTATTCACCCAATTAGCAGGGATGACTCAAATACATTAGTAGAGAAAGTTAAAGTCGAATGAAGGCCTTGTTTTAAACAATCTATTCTTCTAGCTTTATAAGGTGCAAAATTGTGAATAAATTTTTCGTATTAGATTTTTTAAAATATTCTTTTTCAATTAATTTTATATCTAATTCATTTATTTATTTTGAGATATATTACTCAAGATATGCCAAATATATATATATTAGGCCCCTATTTTTTGGGGCCTAAGTGGTTTAGAAACAAACGTGTCAATTAGAGCATTTATCGATTACATATGTACATGTTAAATTAAACACACTTGAAATTAGTTTAATGCTAGCACTTATACACATGTGAAGAATCTAGATCTCATAAGAGAAAATTGAAATAGTAATTTATATATTTCTAAAGTAGGTAAGTCCTAGAATTCATTGTACTATTTATTATATTTCCATAATTAGTGGATTAATGATTAACTTTAAAATAATTTATTTCTCAACCATGAAGTACTATGGCAAGTTATACATAATTGACTTATTGGTTTGATTCAACAATTAATAACACTAATATTATGTACTTGCAACAAAAATCAGATTGCTTCTCATAAATTGCATGTGCTCTTTGATATTAGAAATCAGTTAGATCGATGTTTGTTTCTTATACATTAAAAGGAAGAAATTCATTGCATCCCCAAGACCCCAAAATTCTCCCCTTTCTCTAGAATTAACAAAAATAAAATAAAATTGTGTTTGAAAAAATGAGCTATCTGAAGCCCAAGTTTTTGGAGATTTACAAATTGCTTAAATCCGACCTTAGTAATGATTCAAATTTCGAGTTTACTTTTCATCATCAATACACTTGAAATGTGGATCCTTAAGAAGTTCAGATTTCAATACATTGTAAGCCTCCAAGAACTGGGTCTTATGATCACTCATTTTTTCATAGAGAAAATTGTTGTTTATGTTAATTTTAGAAAAAGAGGAGAATTTTTGGGTTTTTGGGATGCAAAATTTTTCTTCCTTTTTATATTAAGGAAACAAACAACGGTACGTACTTTGTAACACCCCAGGTGTTTAAAGTTATTCTTTTTTCTGTGTTAAAGGCATACGAGCCTAAATTTGAGAGTTTTGTGGTGTCATAGCTCGTTTTTAAAAATATTGGTTTTTAACTATATTTGCTAGAATATATTTATAGTTCTTCCTAAACTGTCTTGATTATTTATGAGACGTTCTGTAGTTAAGATATATTTGTGAATGTATTTATCTTATAAGAATTTTATAAATTATTAATATTTTAAGTGAGTTAGTAAGGCTAGTTATGTTGAAAAATTATTAATATATGAGGTGAGTCTTATTTAAATTATTTTTATATTAATTATGTTATATTGAAAAGGTTATATGTATTTTACCATGATCCTAAGCAATACCCGAGTTTATAATTAGGAAAAGGGGCGGTGTTGGATTACCCCACTTCCACGTGGAAATGGTGGAAGTGGACAACAGTTTAGTACATGGATATATATCTGTGTATAATATAATAATGAGTACCATTATCTTTTATATATATGATGATTAGTGGACATTACTTGTTAGAAAAGTGCCTTTCTTGATTGTTGTTCTTTAATACCTCAATAGATATAGGGATTAACTTTCTCTCTCTCCTCATACATGTTCCATCTTGGCTGCCTAAGATCTCCCCATTATTAGTGGTATTAAGTGTGTAGCTTAAGTCATACGTGATTCAAGCAGGGGTTGGCTATTGCTTATAAAATTTAAGGCATTGGCCTTAGGCCTCAGTTTTTGGAGACTTTAAATTTCTATAAATAAAAAATTATGTATTTTAATCCCATTAAAATAAAAGAAATCAAGAAAATATTGTTATGGGTTTTTACATTTTCTTCGCTAACACTCACATTATTTATTCTTTTTAACTCTTTTTTGCACTCTATTTTTTCAAATCTTTGCTAGTAATACTGTCTCAAAAATATGAATCAATAGTCGAAAAGTGTTGAACAAAGTAAATTACAAATTCTCTTTTTATTTCTTCGTAAATTTTCATATTAAAGTAGGTATACCAAGTTATCAACTTTTTGAAACAGATTCTATGATTCTAACTCTTATCTTTATAGTTTATCAACTTATTACTTATAGAATTATGTTCATAATTCATATAGTAATTGTCTCAATAAAAGGATGTTTTTCAATGTTGAATTGATAAAATCTTACCTAAAAATAATAATTGAAAAAAGTTTGAAAAAATTATTTATATAAAAGATATTAAGTAGTAATTTATATCTAAAGATTTAGAAAAATAAATAAATACAAAGAAAGTTTATTTAGATTTTAAGCCTCTAATTAAAATTTTGCTTTAGACCTCGAATTATGTTGAGTCCCTTGGATTCAAGGTGCTAGAATTAGAGAAAGCCAAATGAATATTTCTGATCTATACAATTCATCTATGGAGACCATATTCTGTATTTGGTGGTTGCTGAGGTAAAGAAACAAAGAAGTTGATTTACAAGCTTCTAGATTTTGACCGACTTCACCAGTGGAGTTTGGGAATTAGGACTTTAAAGCTCCAAAGTAAGGTATGTTAAGGTTTTTCCTTTCCTTTTTGCATGATTTCTTAAGATTTTAATTATCAGGTCTAGCATGTTATCAAAGAGTTAGTGATTCAAGATTTGCTTGGAAATATTTGTTATTACTTGAAATGTTAACAGATACGTCTTGTGAAGTACCATCCAACTTTCTCATTATTTATTTCAATGTTTTTGGAATTCTTTTGGTCGTTATATGAAGCAACACCACTTGATGGGAGAATTATGATTTTTATTGAAAATTTAAGTGGGGTGAATGAATTAGACAGACCATTTTTACTCTGTTGACAAGTTGTTAAGTGTTATTAGCTTTTTGAAGTTGACACCATGGTCTACTATGCACAAGATCTTAGTATTTGTAGTTAACATTATGTGTTATTGTCTTGTATTTGTCTTGGCAGTCATGTAATTCGCGAAGCGGTTATAGTAGAGATTCGGGTTAAAAAAGGGTCCGATTGTCGTTGTTGGAATGAAGAGGATCATAAATATTTATTGGAATTTTGTTGTCACACTTGGATTAAAAGTAACTAAAACTTACTTTTTGATATGTGCTGTGTTTAGTGATTTTAGTATAGCTTCTTTTGTTGATCTCTATTTGAAGTATGAAAATATGTTTTGGAAAGGTGACACATATCTCTACAACCTTTATTCTTATTTAAAAATTTGGTTTTTCTGTTATATACTAGACATAGGGGACACAAGACAAGGAATGTTTTGTCCAGCTCCCGACATAGAAATCTCCTATATTCTATTATTAGTATTTTCAGGATAGCTTTTTGTAGAGAACATATTTTGCGGTGGTTCTGGACTCGTTGTAACCCCGAGAAATATATCTAGAACTTTCATGAAGTCCAGTTCTAATCTGTACCTTTTCAAAACTAAGTTACAACATGAGAGGGTGGGCTGCTCAGATTTGTTGTTTGGAGGATAAAGTGTAATTTTGCACAACCTGGGATTACTTTAGATGTTAATATAGATTCATATCAACATGATGAAGCTATTTGAAATTACAAAGATATATAATTGTGTTAAAGGTTGTATCTACTCGTGTGTAAGCTGAGGTACTTGATGAATTTTTTAGTCTACGATTTGGGCTCTTGAATTTGTGGTAGGGCTATTTATGTGCTAGCAAACTAAGGTTTTTGTATAAACTTGTATTTGTACTCTTGTTACCAGCTGGTATATCTAAAAACTTATATTGGTACCTTGGACACTCCTTGCCACTTTGTATTGTTGTGTTGGTATCCTTTGGGACTTGCAAGACACTTGTTTAACTTGCCCACTAGTACGGAAATCTCGATCACTTGGCATTCTTGTTGGGACTTTGTCCTTCTTGTGGATGTGACTTTGTCACTATTGGCATGCTGATTGATTCAAATCTTTTTCCATCTTGACTCTAGATTTTTGGTTTGTCTTAAGTATGGAAGTAGTCCATTTTAAGTACGAACTAGAAAGCCATTTTTAATATAGTTCTTGGTCCTCTTGATTGTTGGGGTTTGACCCTTCTTGATATAGTGCTTCGGTCCTTCTCGGTACTTGACTATGCTTTGTGTGATGACATCATGTACATATTGGGCGCAACTTGTTATTTGACCTCTTGTAAACTATTCTCGAGTTTGTTGACACTTGAGTCTTTAATTATTAAAAGCCATAATTAATATGGTTCTTGATTCTCTTTATTATAGGGTTTTGGCCCTTCTTGATACATGGCTTCGATCCTTCTAGATTTGTGATTACCTTGAAGTAATACATACCTGGTGCAATATGTTATTTGGCCTTTTTCGAAATAACGTTATGAGCTTTTTTGATGCTTGAGACTTTATACATATGAGTTAATACCTTTAAGGAATTCGTTTACTAGATGAATGGAGAGCTTATAAGGGCTCGACAATATTGTTGTTTGATTATTATTGTAGAATTTGTTCTAGGAGACATTAGATTGTATTGTGATCATTGCTAACTCTCATTCTTAAAGACGCTCTGGGTTTTATAATAACTACCAGCTTGCCCAATTAACTATTAATTAGTTATGGTTTAAGGTCTACGACATGAGAAGGTGAGTACTTTCTGGTTAACTTTGATTATCCACTCGATTATTTACAGTTCTTTATGATATCAGGTCAGCTATTCATTGATTCTTGAGCTGGTAAGCATGGTTATATTATCCTTAAACCTTATCTGTATTTGCACTCGTTAATTCATGATACCGTCTCAGTTACTATTTGCTTTGCATTATCGATACATTATTTTGTACTAATGTCTCAATTTCTTTGGGGACACTACATTCATGTCTGCAGGTCATTAGGTACACATAAGCCCTTATTCCATGTGGTCGAGTGATCACTTGATGATTGTATGCTCAGCTATTTCCGGATTTGCTGATTTTGGAGTTCTCTTCTTCGTTATATTACTAATGGGTATGTTATGGCCTTGTCCCGACTAGTTGTTAGTGGTTCTTAATTTTAGATGCTTGTAGACGTTTGTGGTGGGTATGTGAGTCAGTTGTGGCTTTGTTGTCAGTCATATTCATGTTTTTTTTTTGCCTTACCATCCTCGGGTAAATAGTGTTTGATGGGTTGACTTTCATTCATGTCGTGTCTTAAAGAAATCCTATAGGTCAGTTGTATTATTCTCTTGATTTTCTGTTATGATGATTGGGGTTGTTTGGGCCTCGTCGGCCTGTGTTGTTACAAGTTTTGTTCTATTAGTTGGTTTATTTAGTCAATTAGGGTTTTGGCGTCATTCGCATTCCTTTGAGTTCGGGGTGTGACATACTTGGTTTAAAAGTGACCCAGAGCACTTGTAATTTATGAGAAACAACCACCCTTTTTATTGCAATTACATAATATTAGTAGTGTTGTTTAATCAAATCAATAAGTCAATTATGTATCACTTGTCATAGTACTTCATTGTTGAGAAATTGTAACATCCCGTATCCGAAAATGGAGATTTCAGATTTCTGGTGTTACAGGTGGCACTCACGGACACCATCCACGGACCGTAGATGGACTCACGGTTTGTCCTGCAAGTCCGTGGTTCGTGACAGAAAACTTCCCCAGAACTCAGTCAAAAAATTTGGCTAAGTGTTGACCCACGGCCGGACTTACGGTCCGTAAGTCAGGTCACGGACCGTAGTTCGTGTCCGTGGATCGATGCCCCAAAAGCCCAGCTTCAGTCCCGAACTACGGTTGACCAGCACGGACCGTCATTCGATCCACGGTCCGTAGGTCTGACCGTAGATCGAAGGTTAGTAGCCAGTTAGCTGAAAATTCTGATGGGTCAACTTCAGATGGTCATAACTTTTAGCACAAAATGAATTATATATCCCATGACCTATGGTTAGATAGATAATTTAATTATCTTTCCAACGCCACCGAGTTTACTAAATTCCGACCTCCGAGTAAAAAGTTATGCTCGTTTTAGTGAAGGCCTGTCGAACAGGCTTGACTTACGGACGCAATCTACGGACCGTAGATTGACCTACGGCCCGTAGGTCCAATCCGTAGGTCACTCCGACAGCAGTTAATTCAGGGGTCCTTTGGTCTTTTCCTATTTCGTTTAACCCCTAAGATACGTCGTTTAGACCCTAAATCATCAGGTTTTAATTAGTTTAAGCCTAGAAACATAACTAGAACTTACCTAAGTCAAATCATTAATCAAACTTAGAAGAATTAGAACGCTAAAAGGAGAAAAGAAGTCAAGAACCCTAGTTCAAGAGCGCAGCAAGTTTCCTTCAGTTCCAGCCCCGAAATCGAAAGATTTCTCCGTGGAATTCGTCACCAGGTATGTGGGATTTCACTAGTGGGTTCCTTTCACCCATTAGGTCCCTGGAATTCAGTCAGATTCTTGATTCCATGATTATGAACAGACCTAGGGTTTCTAGAATTTGAACAGATCATCATGAATTAATTATTTAAATGTTCCAAATCAGATTATCATGTTATTGCTCAGTTTATCGCATGAATTTCAGAACCCTAGCTATGTATTTCTTTAGTTCTTGAATTACACATGCTAGGTCAGATATTTCAGTATTCAGTTTTACATGCCTCAGTTTATGAATGCATCATTATCAGATTAATTGTTGCATTCTCAGTTTGCATGTTCAGTTTCGAGCTATCCAGTTTTTATAGAAACTCAGTCATAATGTGTTAACCACTTAATTCATTGGGAGTAGCATAATACCGAGTTGGACTAGGGTTTCAGCGTACCCATATAGTCCAAGAACTACGAGCCACGTAGGTGTAAGTCCCCTCTGTGGGCAACATCAGTTTAGTGATCACGCCAGCATGCCTCTATACCTCTGGCAGGGTATATTGGGTCCTCTCGATGGGGCGTATACATCGAACTCCACATTTAGCTCATGTGGTTTTATGTCGGTTATTAGTAGCTCCCACAGTTCAGTCAGACTCTATTGCATTGACCACATTTACAGTTCATTCAGTATTCAGTCAGCATGTTATAAATTGGTCATTGCATTCAGTTAGCTCAGTTAGCTCAGTATTCAGTATCTGTATCATGTTCAGATTATTTCATTGCTTTATTGCTTTGTTCAGATTATTTCATTGCTTTATTGCTTTGTTCAGTTATATGTTCTTTCAGCTTTACTCTATCCTGCATGCTCAGTACCTTTCAAGTACTGACGCATACGTGCGCTACATCTTCTCGTGATGTAGGTTCAGGTTCTCAGCATCCAGATCACGCTTAGATCGGTTCCCGATCTCCAGTTCAGCAGAAATCAGTGGTGAGTCCTCATTCTCCGAGGACAATAGTCATGAGTTTCTTTTCAGTATTTTTAGTCTTTAGTTTCAGTTTTGCTAGATCTAGTTGGGGCATGTCCCAACATTTCTAGTCAGTTTAGAGGCTTATTTCAGACTTAGTTAGATTCAGCTTAGTGTTTTGAGTTTGATATTTCTTTTGTATTAAACTCTCAGATTTCATATATTCAGTTATAGTATATGGGTATTCCCCATCTTTTCAGATTTAATTATGAATTAGCTTCCGCATCAGTTTATTTTCTTTAGTATGCTCATGATCATGCCAGCAGGGTTAGCTTGGGATCACTTGTGGTCCTAGGTCCCGTGTCCGCGTCTTGGGGGTAGCTCGGGGCGTGACAGAAATAGAGTTTCTTAAAGTTAGTCATCAATCAACTAATTAGGGAAATATAATAAATAAGTATAATGAATTCTATGTCAGTGGTGTTTGAATCAGATTGCTTTCATATTGACTAAGCATGCATAGAACTTCTATGTAGGATGCTAGTTACTTGTCTGTAAAGTCTTATTTCTCAAGGTAGCTCGTAAATATGATAGTTAAAAGTGGCATTAGGATGAAGGGGGATAAAATACGTTAAGATAGTGATAGATGGGGAAATTTTGTTGACTTTATAGTTCTTCTGAAATCGTCAGAGGTTTACGTTGATAGGAGAATGAGGTCCTCAGAAATTTTATCTTATACACATCTTGATTTTTCTATCGTCAATAACTTTGTTGTATGTGGAAACAGGGAAGTATATAGTACACATTCTATCTCAACTGTGTTTGTACTTGTAATGTTCCTTTTCTTGTGAATGTGTTAGTAATTGTGACATGACCATTTTCCCCTTCCCCGTAGTATTTATATGCTTACTGTGGTCCCTGATGTGATCAATTGAGTTTTTTGTGATTTTGGCCCTTTTTGAGTTGAATTATAATTATATATATAGTTGACTTGGATCAATATTTTGTGTTTCATGTGTCAGATGAGAATTTTGTCAGTTCCATCGCGTCCAGACAATCGAGTTTGAGATAGTAAGGTGGTTGGTAAGAAATTTGAGGCCTTTGGTTGAGTTTTGGGCATTTTGGCGAGAAGTTGTATTTTAAGCCTTAAAAGAGGTCCGGGAGGATATTTCTGTCATAACAATGTTAGTTTGGAAATGCGTCGATACTATTGAGTCAAGAATATCGAATTTTGTGGTATATCATATTTGATTTATTTTTATCGTGTCCCAATCACTACTAAAAAAACAGTGAATACCGACCTAAAAATTTCCGACCTCAAATGGAGGTCGGTAATTTCTGACCTCCGGAGGTCGGTATTTATAAGTAGTCGGTTTTTATGCAAAATAAAGCGGGAAAATCAAATTCCGACCTCTGGAGGTCGGAATTTTTCCCGGAAAAAATTAATTACAATAAAAATACCGACCTCATGAGGTCGGTATTTTTTATATTTAATTGAGAAAATAATACTGACATCAAGAGGTCGATTTTTATTGTAATTCATTAAAAATTCCGACCTCCTGAGGTCGGAATTTTTTCTCAATTAGATATTTTATAATACCGACTTCCGAATGTCGGTAGTATGTAGTTAAAATACCAACCTCATGAGGTCGGTATTTTTATTTCATCTATTTACTATTAATTAAAGCGACATCCGGAGGTCGGTATTTTTATTTCATCTAATTACTTTTAAAAGCGACACAGAGGTCGGTTCGTGGAAAGCGAGAAAACCAAATTCCGACCTCTGGAGGTCGGAATTTTTCCCGAAAAAAATGAATTACAATAAAAACCGACCTCTTGATGTCAGTATTAAATTATTTTTTCTCAATAGGTTTTGTGTAAAATAAAAAACAAAAAAAATTATAATACCGACTTCCGTATGTCGGTAAAATTAAATAGTAAAAATAAATTAATATAAAATACAGACCTCATGAGGTCGGTATTTTTTATATTTAATTGAGAAAATAATACCGACATCAAGAGGTCGATTTTTATTGTAATTCATTAAAAATTCCGACCTCCTGAGGTCGGAATTTTTTCTCAATTAAATATTTCATAATACCGACTTCCGAATGTCGGTAAAAATTAAATAGTATGTAATTAAAATACCGACCTCATGAGGTCGGTATTTTTATTTCATCTAATTACTATTAATTAAAGCGACATCCGGAGGTCAGTTTGCGGTTTGTGGGTAGACCAAATTCCGACCTCAAGAGGTCGGAATTTTTCCCAGAAAATGAATTACAATAAAAACCAACCTCTTGATGTCGGTATTATTTTCTATTTTGATTTAACTTTATTTAAATCATCTTCCGGAGGACAATTTTGTGTTATGTAATAAATTAATATTTTCAATTAACTTTAAATAAATTGTCCTCCGAATGACGGTTTTATACAAGTTAAAAAATAATTTAATATAAAATACCAACCTCCCAATGTCAATATTATTTAATTAACATGATTACTTTTATTTATCTTAAAATTTAATGTGATACCGACCTCATGACGTTGGTATTTTTTATTAAATCTAATAACTTTCAATAAAAGTGATATCCGGAGGTCGATTTGTTTAAAGTATTCCTATTGATACTCATAATTTTGCTATTGTGCATAATACTAAAATTTCATTTTACACCTACAATTAATTGTTCAAAAAGTGTAACAATTTTGTGTACTTTTATAAATAAAAAGTTAGAATTCGTGGAATAAATAAAAAAATATCTATAATCCATATTTAGAGTATGAAACTACGTTGATATGAATTAGGAGATAATTATACTTATATTTCTAGAGTAATGTACAAATTCTATCAGTCCGTCGTCTAATCATGAACTTAATATCTCATGTCATGATGTAGAGGTGAAGAGTTAACATATAATCCATTCGAGTATGAAATGCGAAATAGTATTATTATATACGTTCGATCTAATTGAATGGATGTTAAGTGTAGTGATCACCTCCTAATTATGATGACATGTAAACGATACCTTATCGGAGTATGAAATATGTTTATTAATTATATACTCCTCGAGTAGTTTGACAAATCAAGTCTTATATACTAGTGGTTTAGATATGAAATACATTATCAATTAAAGAAATACCGAGGATCAATTCAAGGAGATTTATATATTAAATTTGATATTGATAAACTTTTGTTGATCAATAAAATTAAATTTATATAATTTAAATTTATAAAATTAACTTGATTGATTAATTAAATTTATTAAATTAAACTTCTGTTGATGTGTAGTTAAATATATATATATATATATATATATATATATATATATATATATTTATTTTTTATTTTTTATTTTTTTATATTGCTAAACTTTTGTTGATCAATAAATTTAAATTTATATAACTAGGAGTTATATAATTAAATTTCTAAAATTAACTTGATCGATAAATTAAATTTATTAAATTAAACATCTGTTGATGTGTAGTTAAATTATATATATATATATATATAAATTTAACTACACAACAACAGAAGTTTAATTTAATTAATATATAATGCTCGAGTAGTTTAACAAATCAAGTCTTATATACTAGTGGTTTAGATATGAAATACATTATCAATTAAAGAAATACCGATGATCAATTCAAGGAGATTTATATATTAAATTTGATATTGATAAACTTTTGTTGATCAATAAAATTAAATTTATATAATTAGGAATTATATAATTTAAATTTATAAAATTAACTTGATTGATAAATTAAATTTGTTAAATTATACTTCTGTTGATGTGTAGTTAAATTTATATATATATATGATATTGATAAACTTTGTTGATCAATAAAATTAATAAATGTATATAATTAGGAGTTATATAATTTAAATTTATAAAATTAACTTGATCGATAAATTAAATTTATTAAATTAAACTTCTGTTAATCATATATATATATATATATATATATATATATATATATATATGTTTAATTAATAAAATCAACCTCAAGAGCTGAGTTTATATTAAAATAAATTAATAAATACCGACCTAAAGAGGTCGGTATATTTAAATTATTATTTTATTTAAATAATATCGACTTCACGATGTCGGTAAAATTACATAGTATGTAATTAAAATACCTACCTCATGAGGTCGGAATTTTTATTTCATCTAATTACTATTAATTAAAGTGACATCCGGAGGTCGGTATTTTTATTTCATCTAATTACTATTAATTAAAGCGACATCCGGAGGTCGGTTTGCAAAAAGCGGGAAAACCAAATTCCGACCTTTGGAGGTCGGAATTTTTCCCAAAAAAAATGAATTACAATAAAAACCGACCTCTTGATGTCGGTATTAAACAAATAAATAAATAACAATATTTTATTTTTTCTCAATAGGTTTTGTGTAAAATAAAAAACAAAAATAAATTATAATACCGACTTCCGTATGTCGGTAAAATTAAATAGTAAAAATAAATTAATATAAAATACCGACCTCATGAGGTCGGTATTTTTTATATTTAATTGAGAAAATAATACCGAAATCAAGAGGTTGGTTTTTATTGTAATTCATTAAAAATTCCGACCTCCTGAGGTCGGAATTTTTTCTCAATTAAATATTTTATAATACTGACTTCCGAATGTCGGTAAAATTAAATAGTATGTAATTAAAATACCGATCTCATGAGGTCGGTATTTTTATTTCATCTAATTGCTATTAATTAAAGCAACATCCGGAGGTCGTTATTTTTATTTCATCTAATTACTTTTAAAAGCGACATCCGGAGGTCGGTTTGCGGTTTGCGGGTAAACCAAATTCCGACCTCAAGAGGTCGAAATTTTTCCCAGAAAATGAATTACAATAAAAACCGACCTCTTGATGTCGGTATTATTTTCTATTTTGATTTAATTTTATTTAAATCGTCTTCCGGAGGACGATTTTGTGTTCTTAAAATTTAATGTGATACCGACCTCATGACGTCGGTATTTTTTATTAAATCTAATTACTTTCAATAAAAGCGATATCCGGAGGTCGGTTTGTTTAAAATATTCCTATTAATACTAATAGATCTCTCTCTCTCTCTCTCTCTCTCTATATATATATATATATATATATATATATATATTTAAAGCTAATAAATTTCTAAACAGTGTTCCCAAAATCTTCTCGCTCTGATATCAGTAAAAATACGTTTAAATATAACAGTTAAGTATAATAAATAATCAGGTTGTTTGTATATTATAATGGCCGCGTTTGTAAAATTATGTTGTAAAATCCTACTCAGTACTCCCTCTTCCTACTCCGTTATCTTGTTCAGTAGTGATTTGTTACTAAATCTATGTAATTTCTCCCAAAATTACTTTTTTTTTTTTTTACTCTGTTCATCTCTTTTCCTTAACCCATTTTCTTAGCACCTGCTTCTTTAACCACACCCTGGGATACACAGTCCTTTTGGTTCCATAACCATGGCGGACTTTCAACTTCCTTAGGCATTTACAGGTTAATCCATCGGGGTTACTAAGAAGATAAAGAACTAACCATTTACTAAGAGTAATTCAAACATTATAGTAATATAAACATTATATTTATAGCAATACATAGTAATAGTACAATAATATCTACATGATATAGGGAGAAAGTTACGAAGATCTAGAAAACTAATAACTACTCACATGATAATGGCCGGAATGAGGTTTCCCTTTCGGGAGTCCCGAGTGACCTTGCAGCTACTTGAAAATTAAAACACTCACACACTTTGTACACAAATACTTACTCACTCTTTTTTTTTTTTTTTTGAAAGGGAGGGGAATATGTAAACTATAAAATCCTTACAAACTTCTTTACTCGAATGCTCTTCTTGTACTTCACTCTATCTTTCTTCTTTGAGAATGGTCTTATTTATAGGGGTGGATCCGGACTTGAAGTTCGGATTTCAAATTTCAAAAACTTTCTTCACCAGCCGGGTGCTCTTTGGGCCCCATCGTCACATGGCTTTGTTGAAACTTTTTCAAATTTGAATGGATTCTTTTGTTGTCTTGTGATAGTGGAGTCGGTAGTGGACATGTAGTGGAGTCTTGAATGGACTTTCTTTGTCGTTTTGTTAGTAGTGCATATGTAGTGGTGTCTCCTTTGTATAATGGCTTGTGATGTCATTGCTCACATATTTGTTTATGTCATTGCTTACGTATTTCTCTAGGTATCCAGGTTGGTAGTGCGTCGAATCAAAACTCATCCCTGAATCATTGTCTTCATTTGGGTCGTAGTGCGATTAAATTGATCTATTGATAGATCATTTCATCATTGCTACTTTTATGTCTTCATGTTCTGAATTTGTTGCATCTGGCTCTGGATTTTCTCGTATAATTTTTTCTTGTACCTCCTAGTCTTTTCTTTAAGTAACTTGTAAAGGGAGTTTTTAATTATTTTTTCTATGTTTTCATTTTTTTTTCTTTTTTGGAGAAATCCCTTTGTCTTTTTGCTTGTTTCTGCTTTTGTATTAAAACTTGCTGGTAGAATTCTTACACTTTTTGGTAAAGTGTCAACCATTAACGGATTTGATGAGTCTTTACCCGCTACCGTTTGAGCGGGACTAGTTGTACCTATAGCTGGTACAATAGCTCTTTCTACATTCATTGGGGAATGTACACCCGTCTTATCCATTTTGTAATGAGATGGAGAACTTCTAAATGTATGATTTGATCGGTATTTCCAAGTAAAAACCTTATCCTCTCTTGTAATGAGTGGATATGTGTGTCATTTTTCCTTTTTAGTTTCCAGTCTTTCGATCGTCTGGTTGAGTCTTTTGAATCCTTTGTCATCAAGAACAATGATCGCAGAAAATTATTCTGTCTGTGTCTCTTTGAATGTTGTATTGCAAAGATGGTCTTGAAATCTGTTCAAAGCGGGGCTTATAAAATAATTAGGCCCAAGAGTTCCTCTAGCATAATCTAGTGCTTCATTCAAATCATTGAATCCTTTAAAAAGTGGAGTAGGAAAGTCTTTAATTGAATCTATTACTTCCATCCATGTCTGGAATACTCCTTGCAATTTTCCTTGGACTACTACATAAAATCTGAATTTTTTATCTTCATTTTTGTCTGTAAAATAATGGCTTAATGAATTTACCACTGAAATGAAATAAATGTTGTCTCGAGAGATCTTGTTGTAGGCTATCCATAAGTTGTCTATTAAGCATCGTTGAGGTCTATCTATCTTTGTTTCTGGTTTTACCCTGAAACTTAGATTAGATGGAGGATAAAAGATTAGATTTTTTTCCCCAAAATATATTCTTTCTATGCTTGCTGTGTTTAGTCTCGTCTGTGGTTGAAATAAAGTATTTCCTAAGAGAGTCTGCAACAAGTCTTTGTCTTTCTGCTCACTTGAACTTGAACTGGATGCTTTGTCTTTATCTTTGCCTGTACTCATTCTGAAAACAAACAATTAGTTTTCATAAGTCTGCTTAGTTGATCTGCTAAGGAATTATCTTTTCCCTTTATATGTTCTAAAGATATATTATAAATTGACGTAGCATCTAAAAAGTTTAACCATCTTCTTTTACTACTATTTTTTCCTTCTATTTTTTGGTGGAACTTTACAATAGCCTCGCAGTCAGTGCTTACCAAAATTTCTTGTTTATTAATAATGTATAATTTAAAACTATTTAATCCATATATTACTGCAGAATTTCTGCATCTATGCTACTCATATTTCCTTTTTCTTTGTATTTTCCACCGTGATAAGCGCAAATTTTTTCGTCTTTTTTTCTCCATATTTATTGTTTTTTGTTTTTAGTACTGCTCCCCACCCTTCTAGGCTTCCATCTGTTTCTACTATTGGATAGTCGGTTTCTAGTGGGAGGGCCAAATCTGGTATGTCTTTAACCATTTGTTTGAGTTTTTGTACTAATTTTATGTCTTCCATATTAAAAGTCTTTTGACCATGAATTCCTGTCTTGGAATATAGGGGTCCTGCGACTTTCCCTAGATCTTTGATGAAACTTCGCGCATAATTTAATATTCCTAGAAATTTTTGTAAGTTTTAGTGTGTCTAATTTATCTGGCATGTCAAGGACCTTCTTTGCTATATGGGGTTGTAATTTTATTTTTCCATTTCCAATTTCTACCCCTAAGAATTTTATAAGAGTCTTACATATTCCATTTTCTTTTTGCTAATTATAATTCCATTGTCTACGAACAGTTTAAACACTGTTTGTAAATGTCCTAGATGTTCATTAGTATTGTTACTAAATACTAGAATATCGTCCACATAAACTAAAATAAAGTTTTTATAGTCTCTAAATATATTATCCATCTTTCTTTGGAAAATCGAGGGGCTGTTTTCAAACCGAAGGGCATCACCAACCATTCGAAATGGCCTTCTGGGCAAGTAAACGCTGTCCATTCGATGCTATTT
>NW_026019989.1:676467-797341 GCF_900185275.1 Solanum verrucosum | reverse complement strand
TTGTGCTGTTATGGTACTTCTTTTCTACTTTTTTGGTGCAATTATAATGTCGTTTTTGTGTGAATCTAGTGCGCAACTAATTTGGTGAAATTCCTATGTTGTATTGGTGCAAAAAAAACACTGTTAAAAATTAAACGGATGCTTTAGAGAATATAAAAATTTGCACCAATTGTTAAAATATGGAGGACTATTAGTGCTCCATGATTAAAAAAAAATAGGATACTTTGACGCATAACTCAAAGATATGGGAAAATTTTGATCCTTCAATATTTTTTTATAGTTTATTCCATTTCAGCGGGACACAGTGAACAACTAGAAATTATGACATCTCATTTTAGATTCTTTAACAAGACTCTCGTGACATAACACAACAATATAGCTAGACATAAAATATTATTTTCCCTAAACCACATTGTATATAGGATAACTCATCACACTAATGTATAAACCCTTGAGCTTTTTTTCCTCTCACTTGTCAAATTTCAGTGTTTGAGAATCTAGCAAAACATTGAACTAAAAATCCTCTCTAATTGATTTTGCCAGAATTCATCCCGGAGAATTCACCGGTAATCTATGATTGAGGTGATTTACTCGGTCAAAAACTTCGTCACTTTGCTTAGTTTATTAAATACACCTGAATTTATCACATAAAATTTATCCTATGAACTTTCTCATTTAGAAGTTTTAAAATATCAAAAAAAGTAGATTTTTTATTTATTTACTCATTTTAGACAAGTAATTTTAGTGAAGATTATGAATTTAGCATATCTACAGAGAGATTTATTTATTTATTTTTAATCTCCATTATTTTTTGTGCTATGTGTGATGGTACTTTTCATAATGAGTTTCCAGGTTGATAGTAAGATTTTATTATTGTCTTAAATTTTTTATATCAGATTCTCATAATCTGTTCTAACTGTTTTATTTTTATTTTTCGCTTTGTTTTTTGAAGTGACAGATTTTCGCATTGATAGAGCTCGATATTTGCTTTTCAGTGTTGGAATACTGCATCTTAAATACATGAAAATGGTAAAATTTTCAATTTGAATTGTCTTAATATTTATGTTGTTGCATCAACAATTTTTTAAAATGTTGTAAGGCTATGGAAATATTAACAATAAACTTTCTTGCTTTGTTTATGTTCCTTTTTTAAATCTCTAATATATGCTTTGATCTCTATGCTTCTTTTTTGTTTTAGTCTTTAACGTGTGCTTTGATTTGATTTTTTTTTTCATTTTCTTGTGTTATAAGATTAATCTTTTATATGTTGAGGAATTGATATAGTTCACGCCATATATAATTAATTGAGAGTCACTTGTTCAAACAAAAAGTTTTTTTAGTGGTATTCATTTCTGCATACTGATTCTTGACATGGATATACTTTGGCTCCTCCTTGAATTGTAGAGGGTACTTTATCAAAGGTGAATCTAGAATTTTTAGAACGTGCACTACTTAAAAAAAAGAATGGGTATTAAATGTTAAATTTTGTTAGCTAAAAATTAATTGGTTCGATTACTAAACATGGTAGCTTCATTCTTTGTATATAATCATTTGTGCTTATTGATTAGCCATTGTCTTCTTCATCAATAGAGATTGGCCAACTCTTTCAAGTTAGGGTTTTTCATTTAAACTGTAGTAGAAAATCTTTTTTCAAAAAAGCATAAAATTTTTGTTCCTTTATATGCCTTCTCCAAAAAAAGATTTTCAATGAAACTCGAATAGCCTTAATAATTTCTTTTTTTGTTCTCTACAAACGCTTATATGATCTTTCTAGTGTTCCTAGAATAAGTTCCTTGAGATGCTTAATGATGTTGATGCTCACACTGATGGAGAGATGAGGAGTGAGAATTCCTTGAGTATCGAACAAAAGCATGCTCAACAATTTTCAGGCGATGAAATGTGACATGTGAAACGTATCATTAATGTTCCTCAAAAAAAGTTTGTCTCATCCTGGGAAAGAAGCTAGTGATCTAAATGCTAGAAATAGTAACAAATTGTTCCGTTTGTCATAAAGATTATCTTCTGACTCATTTTTGGAAAGATTATGCAAGAGATTATCCTTCTCTTGTGCGAAAATCTTCAAATGCTAGAGAAGATAGCATAAATGTTACATCTCTAGGACATGAAATCGAAAACGTCAATTCAATTGGAGACAACTATGCAAAGGGAAAAAAATCCATCAGTCTTATAGACAACACAATCAACAATTGTAATAGTGCCTCTAGGATCCCAACTTCTGATAAGAAGGATGTCATGGGTGATTTCTGCATTGGCAAGCCACGTTAGAGTAATATAAGTGTAATTTCACCTAAAAGGTTGAACAATAACTTTTGCAAAGGAAGAAAGTGATGCGAGCAAGGTAATACTTAATAGTGGAATTGGTATACTAGTGTAAGAACGTGGGTAGGAAGGAATAAGGCAATGCGAAGTACTTTACTACAAGTTTGCCCTGTGTCCATAAGTGTCACGATCCAAAAATGGATGTGATGTCACTCGTCTTATCCCACCAAGACAAGTCAGCCTCAAACCCAACCATTGCGATAAAGTGTAGAAATAAAATGAAATTTGAAGTTTAATAACAATCAATAATGTGGATAACAAGTCAGCTTAACTAAATCTCCAAACCTGGTTGTCAAGTGCACAAGCTTCTTAGTTCGGGACCCATGGTAGACATATTTGTCTATGCATCCATTGAGCCATGCGACAACACCCTCGATAATTGAATTCTTCGTAGCGTACGAGACATCCCTCAAATCATAATATCTTGCCTCAAAATGGTTCACCGTCTTTAGTTCCTTATTCTTCTCAAATTCACATAACAGTTGTCACAACTATGTCTCTGAACCAATGCACATGACATGTTCACATAATTAAAAAGGAGATGACCATTTCTATATAAATGCACAGTTCAGAACAATACAATCGTGATACAACATCAATAATGAATCAATAAATCTTTCCAGTCATTCTACACACATCACACATTAATATATACTTAGGTTGCCTTTTATTACCCTTCTTTCCTCATTAGGATCATTGTGAACAAGTCAACCTATCAACAAGTCACATTACTTCCCAACATATACCACAAGGAAATACAATATTCTATACACTAACAAGGGTTGAGAAATCCACTTGGCATCAAACAATCAAATAATTACTCTGGGACTTGAGCCTTCCCCTTTCTTGAACTTCCAAATAAATGCAATCTATTCTCATAAAAAAATCTCAATATTATTTTGAAACTAACAACACTCATATTACTATATGTGTAGCCAAAACTCAAAAACTCACCCAAATCTATTATCAAGTTCCTAATCTTGGTGTAAATTAACATGTCAACTCTTATATTATCAAATTCAAGCGCAGAGTTAAATCTTAATTCCCCCAAAAAATGAGTTTGCCAACGTATTAAAGTGACCCATATATTCTAAAAGAATAAATATATAACCAAATTAAAAGCTAACCTCAAGTATACCAGTTTTGTTTTTCTTAATTTATGACTCAAAAGTCTCAATCCTACTAATTTATTTTCATATATGGGTCAAGTGGTATATGCTATTAAATAAATTATAAACATGACCCATTAAGAATTAACTAAAATTAGTTATTTAATAAATTCCTGTCAATTAATTAACTATAGTTAAATGAATAGTTCAAAATTCCCCAAAATAATAAGACAACAATTTAGATGTCCAGTATGTCACTCTCCCAACATCGTTACAAATTTGCTACAAGGAAAAAGGAGGAATTTCCCATTACCTATCTGGGTTGTCCATTGTTTGAAGGAAGCTGAAAGTGGGATCATAGCAAAAACTAATAATTTAGGAAGTGGGATCATAGCAAAAACTAGGTTGTTACTTGTCATTAATTTTGATTGTGACAGAGACAAAAACCTAGGAGCAACGCCATTGGTCAATGTTTGATGTCCTTTCAGCGCCTATGTTGTAGTGCCCATCAACCACTACAGTTTTTGTAGCTTTATAACAATACTCTATTGGTGTCCCGTAAGACATAAATTTAGAGGACCAGAACCTTTTGTAAAATCTAAAATACAACAGAGTATTACATAATTATGGTTATCTATAAAAGTATAAGTTAAGATATGTCATATATGTAATGCATTCATTGACTTGGAGTAAATAGTTAGTGCGGAACTTTGCTATGCCCATAGAATAAGAGCAAGTGTCCATTCGACCATAAATATTTTTCTCCTCTTTTCCTAGTTTGTTCAAAAAATTGTATAGACATATAACTCTGACAATTTTTCAGAATTTATCGCTTTCTAAATTTGAAAAAAGTCCAAAATTTTATTTTCACATTTTGACTTCAAATCACTGAAAATATTCAAAAAATAATTCCAATTTATGTTAATGTCTAAACACAACTCAAAATTTGAAATATTATTTTCAACTTGAAAACAAATGATCCATCTCTCCGATTTATGTGTCACCCTTTCCTTTTTAGTTCATCCCAAAAAGAATGTCACCTTACAATAATTAGAAATAATTAAACTTTATAATTCCCCTTTCACTCTTAATGAAATTACTTAATGTCAGTTATATATCTAATTTTTTCTTTAAATCACAAGTTTAAAAAATTTTCATCTTTTTCTTAAATATCGTGCTAAGACAAATGACACTACATAAAATGAGATTGAGGGAGCAGCATTTTTTTCTTCTAAGTTTCATTATTTTTATGTCACCAAAACGTCCACTTAATATATTCAAGATCCTTTACTATAAAATGGATTAACAATACTATTCCTTTAAAATGGCAGAGTCTAATTATCGTCTGAAAACGAAAAAGAACTGAACAGTAAAATTAACTCATTCTTAGCTAATTAGCTAATTTTTAAATTACATGATCACATTTGTCAACACATTTTAAAATATGAGGTTGAGACTAGTCAATTTTGTCTTTAAATATATAGAAATGATTAAGAATAATAACAAGTGTTTTGAATGATTATTTTGATTTAGGAAACAATTTTAAAAGCATGGAACAAATCACACATTTGCCATGATTTTAAAGTACTTAGATTGTTACTAAAATAAACCTAATAAATCCAATTTGGTATAATTCAAATTTACATTTTTTTGATTTATTTAGTTTGATCTATTCAATTTTATTTAGCCAATAATAAAAGAGTCATAGAAGATGATAGAAATGCATTATGTTATCATTTGAGCATCATGGTCATAAACCAAGATATTGCTCAGCTTAAAATTACAAAAGAAATGACTTTAGATTGGAGGGTGTGGAGGACACGTCTTAGGGTAGAAGGTTAACAAGTAGTGTAGTATTTCTTTCATTAGGATGGTTGGTATTTGGCATTGTACTAGTTATTTTATTGTATTTTTTTTTTTTATATTCATCATTATTGATTTCAATTTTCTATCCTAGTATATTGTGTATCATGTCTTGGTTATTGCACAATTTTATTGTAGTTGTTGCTTTCTTATGGTAGACTTTGCACTGTTTCCTTGAGGCTCGATTTATTATCTTCTTTATATCTAAAATTGCTGCATCTGAATTGAGGGTCTTTTCGAAACAACCTCTCTTCATCCACGAGGTTAAAATGAAGGTCTTTATCCTAAAATATTAGTATATTGTTAAAAGAAGATCAAATATATAAAATAAAATGGATTCAAAACCTCAAATTTTTTTATTTAAATTTCATTCATTTACTTTTCAGATCTTATAATAATTAATAATCTATTGTTGGTGTCATTTCAAAGTCAATGTGTATTCTCTAGTAATAATGTAACCTTCTATAATCTCAACTTATATTTGATTATGTTAAATATTTTTATATTGTTCAAAAATACAATTTGAATTCTTAAATATAAGGGTGATATAGTAATTTTGGATAAAATGGTCATTTATAGATAATTTTTTACTACTGCATCTTAAAACTGTTAGTCAATTGAATTTAAATTCTCCAAATAAGTGTGATCAAGTAACTTTGAACAAAATAATTATATATATGAATATTTTTTCATTAACTAATCTTTGACTTTATATTTAGTAACACAAGACAAAAAAGGAAAATAATCAATTCTTTTACCCTTTTTTTTATTTAAGCCGGTCTTTAGTGTCCATCAAAATAACGGCTAAGACCATCTTTCCTTGGTTCAAGTGGTATTGTCTCAATAGACCACATTGTATAAGATCACTCATCCCACTAGTATAAAATCAGATGAGCTTTTTCTTTCTCTCACTCATCAAATTATAGTTTTTCTTATATTTTTTTGTGCTCTATTTTTTTTCCTCTCCCATAACTAGTTTTCATGTTGTGAGTGAGATACCTTTATTTTCCCTTTTCTTATTTGATTAAACCTAAACTGAACTTCTTGTTTGGTTTGTTTTCTAATTATTCCATTTTCATTCTTGGCCTTGCATTTGATGTGAGAGATTTTAGCAAACATGGGACTGTATTTGAAATACTTGAAAATGGTAATGTCTTTTATTTGAAAGTTGCATTTTTTAAAAATATTGTAAGGCTATTCTTTTAATGTCTCTTGTGTTCTAGCTTTATGGTTAAATTGAGAGATTTCTTGCATTGTTTCTTTTTTCAATCTCTACCATGTGCTTTGATATTTGTTCATTTTTTTTTCGTTGTGGCATATAGGATTAAAGTTTTTCATTTTGAGAAATTGTTTGATTCATGTCATATATAATTAATTGATAGTCAATTATTTGAATCAATAGTTGCTTTGTTGATACTTTTTTGAGCTCGTCATATTATCCGCCCAATTAGCAGAGATGACTCAAATACATTAGTAGAGAAAATTAAAGTCGAATGAAGGCCTTGTTTTAAACAATCTATTCTTCTAGCTCTATAAGGTGGAAAATTGTGAATAAATTTTTAGTATTAGATTTTTTAAAATATTCTTTTCAATTAATTTTATATCCAATTCATTTAATTATCTTGAGATATATTACTCCAGAAATGCTAAATTGGATTATATGTATATTTATTGACTTATTGGTTTGATTCAACAATTAATAGCACTAATATTATGTACTTGCAACAAAAAGGAGATTGCTTCTCATAAATTGCATGTGCTCTTTGATATTAGAAACCAAATACATCAATGTTTGTTTCTTATATATTAAAAGGAAGAAATGTATTGCATCCCCAAGACCACAAAATTCTCCCCTTTCTCTAGAATTAACAAAAAAAATAATAATTTTGTGTGTGAAAAATTGAGCTATCTGAAGCCCATGTTTTTGGAGATTTACAAATTGCTTAAATCCAACCTTGGTAATGATTCAAATTTCGAATTTACCTACCATCATCAGTAAACTTGAAATGTGGATCCTTAAGAAGTTCAGATTTTAGTACATTGTAAGCCTCCAAGAACTTGGTCTTAAGATCACTCATTTTTTCGTAGAGAAAATTGTTGTTTATGTTAATTTTAGAAAAAGAGGAGAATTTTTGGGATGCAAAATTTTTCTTCCTTGTTATATTAAGGAAACAAACAACGGTACATACTTTGTAACACCCCAGGTGTTTAAGGTTATTCTTTGTTCTGTGTTAAATGTTTACGAGCCTAAATTTGAGAGTTTTGTGCCGTCATAGCTCCTTTTTAAGAATATTGATTTTTAACTATATTTTCTAGAGTATATTTATAGTTCTTCCTAAAGTGCCCAAATTATTTATGAGACGTTCTGTAGTTACAATATATTTGTGAATGTATTTATCTTATAAGAGTTTTATTAATATTTTAAGTGAGTTAGTAAGGCTAGTTCCGTTGAAAAATTATTAATATATGAGGTGGGACTTATTTAAATTAGTTTTCTATTAATTATGTTATATTGAAAAAGTTATATGTATTTTACCATGATCCTACGCAATACCCGACTTTATAATTAGGAAAAGGGGCAGTGTTGGATTACCCCACTTCCACGTGGAAATGGTTGAAGTGGACAACAGTTTAGTACATGAATATATATCTGTGTATAATATAATAATGAGTACCATTATCTTTTATATATATGATAAATGGACATTACTTGATAGAAAAGCGCCTTTCTCGATTGTTGTTCTTAATACCTCAATAGATATAGCAATTAACTTTCTCTCCCTCCTCATACATGTTCCATTCTTGGCTGCCTAAGATCTCTCCATTATTAGTGGTAAGAAGTCATAAAATTTGGAGTATTAAGTGTGTAGCTTAAGTCATACGTGATCCAAGGTGCTAGAATTAGAAAAAAAAATCAAATGAATATTTCTTATCTATACAATTCATCTATGGAGACCATATTCTGTATTTGGTGGTTGCTGAAGTAAAGAAACAAAGAAGTTGATTTACAAGCTTCAAGACTAGATGCAGTATACAAAGATTTTGACCGACTTCACCAGGGGAGTTTGGGAATTAGGACTTTAAAGCTCCAAAGTAAGGTATGTTAAGGTTTTTCCTTTCCTTTTGGAATGATTCCTTAAGATTTTAATTATCGGGTATAGCATGTTCTCAAAGAGTTAGTTATTCAAGATTTGCTTGGAAATATTTGTTATTACTTGAAAGGTTAACAGATACGTCTTGTGAAGTACCATCCAACTTTCTCATTATTTATTTCAATATTTTTGGAATTCTTTTGGTCGTTATATGAAGCAACACCACTTGATGGAAGAATTATGATTTTTATTGAAAATTTAAGTGAGGTGAATGAATTAGACAAACCATTTTTACACTGTTGACAAGTTGTTAAGTGTTATTAGCTTTTTGAAGTTGACACCATGGTCTAATATGCACAAGATCTTAGTATTTGTAGTTAACATTATGTGTGATTGTCTTGTATTTGTCGGTATCGTTTTCATGTACTTTGTCGACTCTATCACATAAGCTTGAGATATAAGTTTAATTTTACTTCGTAAGGTTATATGATGGTCTTGGCAGACATGTAATTCTTGAAGCGGTTATTGTAGAGATTCGAGTTAAAAAAGGGTTCGATTGTCGTTGTTGGAATGAAGAGGATCATAAATATTTATTGGACTTTTGTTGTCACACTTGGATTAAAAGTAACAAAAACTTACTTTTAGATATGTGCAGTGTTTAATGATTTTAGTATAGCTTCTTTTGTAGATCTCTATTTGAAGTATGAAAATATGTTTTGGAAAGGTGACTGATAAGTATTACTGTTCCCAGATGTTTTGAGGAAATGCAGGGACCTAGTCCTCTCCAGAGTCTATTCGTCCAGGTCCATGTGCTATACAACTGGAAAGCTGTCGCGTCAGAGTTTGGTGAGGTCGTCAGTGTACCACACCAATCAGAATGGAAGAGGTTGTTTGTTCCACGGTTAATAACTCTTTATGGTTGATATATTCAACAAGAAAAGCAACATATCATTCATTCATTCAATGAGAGAATATTCAAGCTTTAACAAAATTACAAGGGACCTCATAGACTGATGATTTGCTTTTTGAACCTGCTGTTATTTTGATTGCTTGTAGTTGTGCTTACATTGTAGGATTCGTTTCACTTGTTTTAGAAAAGTTTCAAAACTTGTGTGAATCACTGTAAGAACTTAGTTGGGCTGTTCATATAAGGAAAGTCCATTCCAGATTTTAGAAGGGCATTATGGTCTTTTCACCAACCAATTAAGTTAATTTGTTTTTATCAATTAATTGGGTTCTAAACTGAATTGGTTCAGTTTAGACAATTGGAAATTTAAGCTAGGGTTTTTGGAGAAAGAACGCAAGAGGAGAAAAGAGGAGAAAGAGCAAAGTTCGTCGTTCTTGAAGGTTTAACTTGTGGATTTCGACAAGGGTTGATCCCTAAAGAGCTATGTGAGTCTTTCATAACGTTAAGTTTGTTCACCCACGCGCCAATCATGTTATTTCAACGAAGTTTGTTTTAGAAAGTTGAAAGTTAATGAATCTTGAATGGTGTTCTTGAAATTGGCCTTCGTTCTTGAGTTAGGTTGAGATTGAGGAGTTCCTTGAGATTGAAATGTTGTTTCCTTGAGTTGTTTGAGTTAGATTCTTGTGTATACATACTGGGTATCTGAATCTAAAGGGAATTTGAGAAAAAGAATCGAGATTAGGCGAATTGGGTTAGAAAACGAAGAAGGAACAAGTCGGGCAGAAACTGGGTACCAGGTCGGCGTTGCGGACCTGTTCCTCAGAAGTGTAAGTTTCTCTTCCTGTCGCGGACAGGTCATGGACCTTTTTGCCTCAAAAGTTATTTCGCGAACAAATATTTAAATGCGTCTCCGCGTCGCGGACCTCCGTTCAGACAGTGATTTCTTGATCATTTCTCATGTTTAGCTATCTAAAATCATTCCTAAACATCATGAGATCTTTCCTATCACAAATCACAATCCTTGAATCCATAATTCAATTCAAGGAAAATTAAGCGTCAAGTCATGAGAAGTTAAGAGTTAAGTCAAGAGAAGTCGAGAGTCAGTTAAGAGAAGTTCATAAAGTTTTCCAAAAGTCTTTTACAAATGTTTTAACTTTGTTTTAAGACATGAGATTTGAGTTGAGTAAGAAGTAAAGTTTGAAGTTTATTTCTTCAAAAGAGTATATCGGGACTATGTATTCTCAAAGAGTAAATGTTTCACATTTAAACAAGAAAGGAAACTAAGATTTTCAAAAGAGCTTTTGAGCTAGTTTTCAGTAAAGAGTAAGATTAAAGTGCATTCTTCAAAGATTATACGGGAACTAAGTATTCCCAAGAGTTAAAATATTTTCACATTTGAGCAAGAAAGGAAACTGAGATTTCCTAGAGAGCTTTTAAGTTAAGTTTTTGAGTAATTATCTCAAACGAAAGAAAGAGTTTTGTTTTTACAAACTTATGAGCTAAGTATATTTTGGGAGTAGTATTGAGCACCAATATGGGGACGCGTTTGAGTTCAGATAACTCACGTCTCCATAAACCATGTAGCCATCATGAGTAGTAAAGGATCATACCTTTAAGATGACTCCTTAAGATGCTTTTAGCATAGACTGGTGGATCAACTTAGTTAAGCGTTCTATATGACGACAAAGTATAAGACAGTTCTGGCAGCGTGGGCAAGACGTTGTATCACTACTTAGGCTCATAGTGGTGGTTGTCAGTTAGAGAAACTCCCACATAAACTATATTACTTTATTATATGAGTAAAATTGAGTTTGTTATTGCATTTTCTATAACGAACTAAGTTGTTTTCTACTGTTTTAAAGGCTTTCTATATATTGCATGTGTTTTATTACTTTATATTGAGTTAAGTTATTCAGGAGTTGAGTAAAGCCAATGTAAGTGTTTCTTTCAGATTCTTTTCAAGCTTAAGTTATGTTTAGCATTCCAACTCGCATACTCGTACATTATATGTAGTGATTCTCGTTGATCCAGTTGAGCACTCAGAGTCAGTTGGTGAGCCTCCTAGCTTTCCAAATGATCCTTTTTATTGCTTTCAATATTTTAGTTCATTAGGATGTCGTGGGTCTCGTCCCGATGTCTATCTCAATTGTTTAGAGGCTTCATAAACTGAGCTAGTGATGTTAGTTCATGAGTCTTTACTTTTCCTTTTCAAATAAGTTGAGACTTGAGTTGCCACTTTGGCAGTGAATGTTATTATAATACATTCTAAGTTATATTTTGAGCCGTTCAGTTTACTTGTTTTAAATGTATTTATCTTGAGTAAATTCTTCTGCTGAGTAAGTAAGCCAGGCCAAGGGTTCGCTTGGGGCCATCAATGGTTCTCGAGTGCCGGCCACGTTCAGGGTGTAGGCTTGGGGAGTTACAAATTTGGTATTAGAGCACATAGTTCAAGAGTCCTAGGGAGTCTATGAAACCGTGTCTGTAGAGTCCTAGTTATCGGTGTGAAGCGCGCCACATCTATAATTAGGAGGCTGCAACATTTAGGAATTCCTTCACTTTTTTCATACTCACTTCGTGCGATAGAGTGTATCTTTATAAAAGTCTCTTTCTAACTCGTTCTTACGCGTAGCTAATTGTGAGCTGGCCTATGGTCGAGAGTGCCTTCATGAGGTGTTTCTTTCCTCGTAAGCTAAGAGAAGCAAAGAGATGGTTGCCGATATGAGGAGTAGGATGAGTTTATTCGTAGTTGGGTTGACTCGGCTATCAAGTAAGGAAAATAAGCCAGCCATGCTAATAAGGTGCATGGGCATAGCAAGGCTGATGATCCATGTGTAGCAAATTGAGAAGAACCAACTAAAGGATAGAGAAGAGTTTGAGAATAAAAGGGCTAAGACATCAGGGAATGAATCCGGGAAGCAAAAGAGTAATGGGAACCGGTCTTCTTTCCAACATAAGCCGAAATGACCTTCTCCATCATCTGCTAGCTCACCTGCACCAAGGAACAAATGTGAGTACAATAGTCAGAATTCTAAGAACTTCAGATCTAGACCTGCGCATTCGCAAGGTATTAAGGCAAAAGGGGGTACTAAGACTCCTGCATGTGCTAAGTGTGGTAGGAGCCACTCAGGGGTATGTTTTGATGGCTCCACTAATTGCTTCAAGTGTGGCCAGAATGGTCATTTTATGAGAGAGTGTCCTAAGAGAAGACAAAGTAATGGTAATGGGGGCAATAAAGCCCAGTCTTCTTCAGTTGCTCCACCAGATAGAGTTGCATCTAGATGAGCTACTTCAAGGGCAGACGGAGAAGTAAATCGTTTTTATGCTATCGCTAGTCGCCGAGAGCAAGAGGATTTGCCAGATTGTGTCACTGGTATGATCCAAGTCTTCAATTTTGATGTTCTTTTTGAGCAACTTCTTGAGCCTTCAGTGTTTCTACACCTGATGATGAGTCTATTCTAGCAGAAAGAGTCTATCGTGATTATTCCATTTTCGTCAATCACAAAAGTACCATGGCTAATTTAGTTGAGTTAGACATGGTCGAGTTTGCTATCATTCTAGGTATGGACTGGCTTTATGCCTGTTATGCATCAATAGATTGTAGAACTTGAGTAGTCAAGTTCCAGTTTCTAGTGAACCAGTTATAGAGTTGAAGAGCAGTTCAGCAGTGCCTAAGGGTCATTTTATTTCGTACCTTAAAGGCAAGAAAGTTAGTTTCCAAGGGGTGTGCCTATCACTTAGTCCGAGTTAATGACTTTAGTGTTGAGATACCTCCTATTCAGCCAGTTTCGATAGTAAAAGAGTTTCTAGAAGTCTTTCCAGATGATCTTCCCGGAGTCTCTCCTGAGAGATAAATAGACTTGGGTATAGATACTATTTCTGATACTTTTCCTATCTCTATTCCGCCATATAACATGGCACCAACAGAGTTGAAAGAGTTAAAAGAGCAGTTGAAAGATCTTTTAGAGAAAGGTTTCATTCTATCAAGTATCTCACCTTGGGGCGCTCCGGTCCCATTTGTGAGAAAGAAAGATGGTTCCCTTAGGATGTGTATAGATTACCGTCTGAACAAGGTGACCATCAAGAACAAATATCCTCTCCCAAGGATTGATGATCTTTTCGATCAACTTCAGGGTGCTACCTGTTTCTCTAAGATAGACCTCAGATCTGGCCATCATCAGTTGAAAGTAAGGGAATGTGATATTCCCAAGACAACATTTAGGACCCGTTATGGTCATTATGAGTTTTTGGTCATGTCCTTTGGTTTGACCAATGCGCCTGCAACATTCATGGGCCTGATGAATAGAGTATTCAAACTTTATTTAGATATGTTTGTTATCGTCTTCATTGATGACATACTATTCTATTCAAGGAATGAAGAATATCATGCTAGCCATCTCAGAATAGTTCTTCAGACTTTGAAATATAAGGAGTTATATGCTAAGTTCTCTAAATGTGAGTTTTGGCTTGAGTCTGTGGCGTTCTTGGGCCACATAGTTTCCGGTGATGGAATTAGAGTTGATACCCAAAAGATAGAGGCAGTGCAGAATTGGCGTAGACCCACATCTCCAACTAATATTAGGATTTTCTTGGGTTTGGTTGGATATTATAGAAGGTTTGTAGAGGGGTTTTTTGTTCCCTTTGACCAAGTTGACTAAAAGAAATAGTGAAGTTTCAATGGTCTGAAGCTTGTGAGAAAAGTTTTCAGGAATTGAAAAAGAGCCCCAATGTTGACCTTACCTGAAGGTACGCAAGGCTTTGGGCTTTGTTGTATATTGTGATGCGTCTAGAATTGGTTTGGGTTGGGTACTAATGCAGAATGGCAAAGTTATAGCTTATGCCTATAGACAATTAAAGGTTCATAAGAAGAATTACCCAACCCATGACTTAGAATTGGCTGTTGTAGTTTTTGCTTTGAAAATATGGCGCCATTATCTTTATGGTGTTCATGTGGATGTGTTCAGCGATCACAAGAGCCTTCAGTATGTGTTTACTCAGAAAGAGCTCAATCTCAGACAAAAGAGGTTGTTGGAATTACTCAAGGATTATGACATGAGTATTATTTATCACCCAGATAAGGCTAATGTTGTTGCTGATGCTTTAAGCAGGTTGTCTATGAGTAGTACCACCCATGCTGAGGAAGAAAAGAGAGAGTTAGCGAAAGATGTGCATATACTTGCACGCTTAGGAGTCCGACTAATGGATTCCACCGAAGGAGGAGTAGTGGTGATGAATGGGGCTGAATCATCATTAGTTTCATAAGTAAAAGAGAAGCAGGACCATGATCCTATTTTGCTTGAATTAAAGGTAAATATTCATAAGCAGAAAGCGATGGCTTTTGAACAAGGGGGAGATGTTGTTTTGAGGTATCAAGGTAGATTTTGTGATTGATTTCGAGGGTATTTGGGATGATCACCTATTTCTTATTGAGTTTTCCTACAACAACAATTGCCATTCTAGCAATCAGATAGCTCCTTATGAAGCTCTTTATGGAAGAAGATGCATATCTCCTATTGGATGGTTTGAAGTTGGTGAAGCTGGGTTGATAGGACCAAACTTAGTTCATCAAGCTATGGAGAAAGTGAAAGTGATTCAAGCAAGGTTAAAAACAGTGCAGAGTCGTCAGAAATCCTACACTGATGTTAGGAGAAGGGAGTGAGAGTTCGAAGTAGATGATTGAGTTTACTTGAAAGTTTCACCCATGAAAGGTGTTATGAGATATGGTAAGAAGGGGAAGCTTAGTCTCCGATATATTGGCCCTTACAGAATATCGAAAAGGGTAGGTAATGTAGCTTATGAGTTAGAGCTACCACAAGAGTTAGCCGCGGTTCATCCGATTTTTCACATCTTCATGTTGAAGAAGTGTATGGGCGATCCTTCATTGATCATACCAATTGAAGATATTGGGATCAAGGATATCTTGTCTTATGAGGAGATTCCTGTTCAGATTCTAGATCACCAAGTTCGCAAGTTGAGAACAAAAGAGATAGCATCAGTCAAAGTCCTTTGGAGGAACCAATTTGTTGAGGAAGATACTTGGGGAGATGAGTAATATATGAAGAAGAGATATCCACATCTCTTCGAATCCAGAGAAGCTCCAAATTAAGATACTAATCCTTTTCTTGACTTTTATTTATAAGGTTAGCATGTTGTAATTGCATTGCTTGTTGGGTGTTTGAGCTAAATGTTAATGTTACACCCTTAGTCTACTAAGAGTAATCTCAATCGAGAAAGAATGTTCCCAAGGGGGAGATATTTTAACATCTCACAAATTGAAAAAACTAGAAAGAGCTAGAATTAGAAAGAGTGATTTTTGGAAATAATAAAAATCTGGCTGGTTAAGTTTAGTTAAGTTCGAATTTTTGGTCAACTTCAAATGATCATAGCTCCTAGATCAGGACGAGTTAGGTGTGTTTCCAGATATCATAGGAAAGAACTTGGAATAATCTTTCCAACGCCGCCAAGTTTGCGCGATTTCGAGTTCGTATGAGTGAGTTATGCCCATTGGAAGTTGGGTTGTTCAAATAAGGAAAGTCCAATCCGGATTTTAGAAGGGCATTATAGTCTTTTCACCACCCAATTAATTAATTCGTTTTTATAAATTAAATTGGGTTCTAATTGGTTAAGTTTAGACAATTGGAAATTTATGCTAGGGTTTTTGGCGAAGGAACGCAAGAGGAGACAAGACGAGAAAGAGCAAAGTTTGTCGTTCTTGAAGGTTTAGCTTATGGATTTCGACAAGGGTTGATCCTTAAAGAGGTATGTGATTCTTTCATAGCGTTGGGTTCATTCACCCACGCGCCAATCATGTTATTTCAGCAAAGTTTGTTCTAGAAAGTTAAAAGTTGATGAATCTTGAATGGTGTTCTGGAAATCGGCCTTCGTTCTTGAGTTAGGTTGAGATTGAGGAGTTCCTTGAGGTTGAAATGTTGTTTCCTTGAGTTGTTTGAGTTAGATTCTTGTGTATACATACTGGGTATCTGAATCTAAAGGGAATTTGAGAAAAAGAACCTAGTTTAGGCGAATTGGGGTTAGAAAATGACGAAGAAACAAGTCGGGCAGAAACTGGGTACCAGGTCCATGTTGCGGACCTGTTCCTCAAAAGTGTAACTTTCTCTTCGCGACATGGAGAGGTCACAGACCTCTCTGCCTCAAAAGTTATTTCGCGAACAAATATTTAAATGTGTCTCTACGTCACGGACCTGCGTTCAGACAATGATTTCTTGATCATTTCTCATGTTTAGCTATCTAAAATCATTCCTAAACATCATAAGATCTTTCCTATAACAAATCACAATCCTTGAATCCATAATTCAATTCAAGGAAAGTCAAGAGTCAAGTCAAGAGAAGTTAAGAGTCTAGTCAAGAGAAGTTAAGAGTCAAGTCAAGAGAAGTCAAGAGTCCAGTTAAGAAAAGTTCATAAAGTTTTCCAATAGTGTTTTAGAACTGTTTTAAGTTTGTTTTAAGACTTGAGTTTTGAGCTCAGTAAGGAGTAAAGTTTGCAGTTCATTTCTTCAAAAGAGTATATCAGGACTATGTATTCCCAAAGAGTAAATGTTTTCACATTTAAACAAGAAAGGAAACTGAGATTTCCAAGACAGCTTTTGAGCTAGTTTTCAGTAAAGGGTAAGAGTAAAGTGCACTCTTCAAAGATTACACGGGAACTAAGATTTCCCAAGAGTTAAAAATGTTTTCACATTTGATTAAGAAAGGAAACTCATATTTCCAAGAGAACTTTTAAGTTAAGTTTTTGAGTAATTATTTCAAACCAAAGAAAGAGTGTTGTTTTTACAAACATATGAGCTAAGTATATTTTGGGAGTAGTATTGAGCACCGATATGGGGACGAGTTTCAGTTCAGATAACTCACATTTCCATAAACTATGTAGCCATCATGGGTAGTAAAGGATCATACTTTTTAGATGATTCCTTAAGATGCTTTTAGCATAGACTAGTGGATCCACTTAGTTAGGCATTCTATATGACGGAAAAATATATGACAGTTCTGGCAGCGTGGGCAAGATGTTGTATCACCACTTAGGCTCATAGTGGTGGTTGTTGGTTAGAGAAACTCCCACATAAACTATATTACTTTATTATATGAGTAAAGTTGAGTTTGTTATTGCATTTTATTTAATGAACTAAGTTGTTTTCTACTGTTTTAAAGGCTTTCTATATATTGCATGTGTTTTATTGCTTTATATTGAGTTAAGTTATTCAGGAGTTGAGTAAAGCCAATTAAGTGTTTTTTTCAGATTCTTTTCAAGCTTAAGTTATGTTTAGCATTCCAACTCACATAATCATACATTCAATGTACTGATGCCAGTTGGCCTACATCTTATTATGATGCAGACACAGGTAACCAGGATCAACATCTAGCGTCTCGTTGATCCAGTTGAGCACTCATAGTCAGTTGATGAGCCTACTAGCTTTTCAGAGGATCCTTTTTATTCCTTTTAGTATTTTAGTCCATTAGGATGTCGTGGGTCTTGTCCCGACGTCCATCTATGTTTTTAGAGGATTCATAGATAGAGTTAGTGATGTTAGTTCATGAGTCTTTACTTTTCCTTTTCAGTTAAGTTGAGACTTGAGTTGCCACTTTGGCAGTGAATGTTATTATAATACATTCTAAGTTATATTTTGAGTAGTTCAATTTACTTGTTTTAATTTTTTTTTTCTTGAGTAAAGTTTCTGCTGAGTAAGTAAGCCAGTCCAAGGGTTCGCTTAGGGCCATCAATGGTTCTCGAGTGCCGGCCACGTCCAGGGTGAAAACTCGGAGTGTGACACAGAGCTTCACTTTCCTATTTGGGTAACACCAAGAAAAGAAAAGATCCTGAAGGAATGGTTGTTCCACCGAGTCTCGAAGAAGGTCAGTCCACTACTAGACCACCTCGATTCAATGGGAAATTTTATGGATTGTGGAAGACGCGCATGCATGACTACATCAATGTTGAATATACTGAGCAATGAGATGTGATTCTTGACGGACCATACTTTTCCAGCAAAGATGTAGTGGAAGGAGAACTCACCAAAGTGATTCCCAAAACTAGAAGGGAATACAATGAACCTGACAGGAAAAAATTTAGAAAAGAACTATAAAGCAAAGAAACTGCTAGTATGTGGGATTGGTCCAGATGAGTACAATAGAATCTCTACGTGCGAGATGGCCAAATAAATATAGGACTTTCTCAAAACAACTCATGAAGGAACGACCCAAGAAAATGAGTCCAAGGTAGATATGCTAACGACTTAATATGAGAATTTCAGTATAAAGGAAGGTGAAACCATCCATAAGATGCATACAAGGTTCACTTCCATTACCAAAGAACTAAGATGTCTTGGTGAGCCTACTCACCCAAGCAAACAAGTTCGAAAAATTCTCAGGGTACTTCCCATGTCATGGGAGAGCAAAGTGAATATTGTCACTGAAGCAAGAGATGTGAAGGTACTCACCATGGATGATTTAATTGGAAACCTTCAAACCTACGAGCTGAACATGCAACATGGGTCAACTGTGAAGGAAGGAAAAAAAATAAATCAGTAGCCTTGAAGATGTCTCTGAATGATGGGCCAGAAGAGGAGGATGAGATGACATACCTCACCAGAAGGTTCCAGAGATAATGAAAAAACATGGAGGGTTTCAGAAGAAAGGGTTTACCAGCAAGGTAGCAAATGCAAATGATCTTTGCCACTAATGTGGGAAGCCTAGACATTTCACGAGGGACTGTCAAAGCCAGAAGTAGGAAACTCAGGACTTCAAACCTCGTAGAAGAATGATCAAGTAGTGAAAATATCCTTTGCAGTCTGGGGAAATGGCTCTAGCCAATCCGAGGAAGAAGAAGACAGTCATGAAGATTTCTCGATGATGGCTGTCAAAGATGATGAAACCGTGTTCAAATCCATTTTATCTCTAATGGAAAAATTGGATGACGAAGAGAACCAGGATGTGGTAACCCTTTTTTATCTCAAAAATGACCTAGATACTTTATCCATTAAAAGATTAAGAAAACGTGACGCAATGCTAATTGACTCAATAGATGAATTAACCACTAAGAATATGATGATAAGTGAAAAATTGAGTCTGTATGAGGATGAAAATGCAGCCCTTAACTCTCAAATGTCTGAAATGAGTGTTAGGATAAGTATTCTAGAAACTGAGAGTCTGCAGCCCAACGAGGGACCTGATACCTCTGAGGGTGGGAAACGAAAAATCAGTAACTTTGAGGTCGAATTAGAAGAGAAGTTAAAGGCATTTGAGTCTTAATTAGCTGTTTCTCTTGAAAATAATTCTCACCTAATGAAGGACCTAAGTAAGATCAAAGAAGAGCTGAATCATTCCATTTCAGGGAATGGAATGATTAGTCTAAGATCCTTTCAAACTTAGCTAATCAGAAGTTCAACAACAAAAAAGGGCTTAGGTTGTAGACAGATAGAACCTCCCTACAATCCTCACAGCAAATATGTCTCTGTCTCTAACAATTTTCTATGTACCCATTGTGGAAGAAATGGCCATCTAAAGAAAAATTGTGAGTCTCTAAAAAGATTAAAAGAAAGCTAGGAAAATTTCCTCAAGTCAAGAAAAAGAAATGTAGAAAAGATAAAGGTACCTGGCCCTAGCTACCATTTTAGCAAGAATACTTTACCCCTATGGACAGGAAGGTTTCTTATTAAACCTTTTGACAGTTTTTGGGAACTCCATCTTAACTAGGTTCCTAAGTCTAATAAGTGATTCTTGTGTAGAAGAGAGGAAGCAGTCACTGCTGGTACATGAACAGTGGATGCTCAAAGCATATGACTGGAGACACTCAAAACTTCCTCTCTTTGGAAGCACACCAAGGCGGTGGTGTGTCGTTTGGTGATGGGAAAAAGGGTTTCGTTCTCAGAATTGGGAAAATAGGAAGATCAGCAAAACAGTCCATAGACAATGTTCACTATGTGAACGGTTTGAAATACAATTTCTTAACTGTATCTCAAATCTGTGATAAGGGAAATGAAGTTAAATTCTTATCTGACAAGTTCCTAGTTACTAACTGTGTAACTAACAAAGTTGTTATGTTTGCCAAAAGAGTCAAAAATATGTATGTTGCAGATCTTTACTCAATAGAAGGGAATAGTCTCACATGTCTAAGTGTTCAAACTGACAATGCAAATCTATGGCATAGATGATTGGCACATGTAAGCTCATCCTTGCTGAACAAGCTTGTTGCAGGGGACCTGGTCCGCTGACTGCCTAAGCTGAAGTTTTCTAACAACAAAGTTTGTGATGCCTGTGTAAGGATGAAGCAAACGAAATCATCTTTCAATCCCAAGAAATGTGTAAGCACAACCAGATCACTAGAACTTCTCCACATGGATCTATGTGGACTTGTCAGAATCAAAGCAGAGGAGGCAAGAAGTACATTCTGGTAATTGTTGATGATTTCTCAAGGTTCACCTAGAATATGTTTTTGCAGACTAAGGACGAGACAACTGGATTACTGATCACTTTTGCCAAAGCAATTCAACTAAAGATTAACTGCAAGATTGCAAACATCAGATCATACCATCGTACAGAGTTTGAAAATACTCAAATCGAAGGCTTTTGTGCTGAAAATGGAATTCATCACAACTTCTCTGCACCAAGAACTCCTCAGCAAAATGGGAATGTGGAGAGGAAGAACAGGACCTTGGTGGATATTGCTAGAACCATGCTGATTGACTCATGACTTGCAATTAAATTTTGGGCAGAAGCAGTCAACACAACTTGCTATGTGACAAACAGATGTCTCATCGGGCCAGTAATCAAGAAAACCCCGTATGAGTTGCTGAATGACAGGAAACCTTCAATTGCTCATGTAAAGCCCTTTGGTTGCAAATGCTTTATGTTGAACAATGGAAAGGATGATCTTGGCAAGTTTGATGCCAGGAGTGATGAATGGGTGTTTGTTGGGTATTCCTCTACTAGTAAGGCATACATAGTTTTCAATAAAAGAACTCTGTGTTGAAGAAAGTATGCATATGATATTTGATGAGTCTGGTGATAAGAACAAAGTTAAATATAATGAAGACATTGCATTGGAGGAACTTATGAAGGGTCAACAAGACATGGTAATCCAAACTCCAAACAATAAACATCTTTGAAAGGAAGGAAACAGTGCAGAACCCACAGAGGAACCTGGTTCCTCTGGTGCAGCTGCAGTTTAGGAGGGAGACTTTCAGAACAAAAAGCCTGAAAAGGATAAATCTGTTACTGATCTTGAAGAGGAGATAACAAGAAAGTCTGCATGGAAACACCAATCTTCTCATCCTCTGGACAATCTTGTTTCTCGACTTGACTCTGGAATACAAACTAGATCCAGAACAAGAAATCTAGTTGCATATTCAGCCTTCATATCCACCATTGAACCCAAAAACATCAAGGAGGATCTAAGGGATGTTGATTGGGTAACATTAATGTAGTAAAAACTTCTTTTGATGAGCATGGAATTCAAAAACAAGTGAAGACTAGTGGTACAAGGGTATAATCAAAAGGAAGGGATTGACTATGATGAGACCTTTGCACCTGTAGCCAGAATAGAAGCCATCAAAATTTTAATAGCTTTTGTTGCCTACATGGAGTACATGCTATTTCAAATGGACGTTAAAACTGCCTTCCTGAATGGGTATCTGAAGGAGGAGGTGTATGTTAAGCAACCTCCAGGTTTTGAAGATGCTGATCTGCCAAACCATGTGTTGAGGCTAGACAAAGCCCTGCATGGTCTAAAGCAAGCTATCAGAGCTTGGTACGAGGGCCTGTCAAAATTTCTTCTGGAAAATGGGTTCAAGAGAGGTCAAATTGATAATACTCTGTTCTTAAAGTCCAGAAGTAAGGAGTTGTTGATTGTGCAGGTATATGTATATGACATTATATTTGGAGCTACTTCAGATTCATTATGCAAAAAAATTATAGCTTTGATGAGTAGTGAATTTGAGATGAGCATGATGGGGGAGCTTATATTCTTCTTAGGGCTGCAAATCAAACTGTCCCCTTAGGGTACATCAATATTCCAACAGGGTACATCAATTTAAAGTACTTAGATTGTTACTAAAATAAACCTAGTAAATCCAATTTGGTATAATTCAAATTTAAACTTTTTTGATTTATTTAGTTTGATCTATTCAATTTTCTTTGGCCAATAATAAAAAAGTCATAGAAGATGATAGAAATGCATTATGCTATCATTTGAGCATCATGGTCATAAAACAAGATATTTCTCAGCTTCAAATTACAAAAGAAATGACTTTAGATTGGAGGGTGTGGAGGACACGTCTTAGGATAGAAGGTTATCAGGTAGTGTAGTGTTTCTTTCATTAGGGTGGTTGGTGTTTGACGTTGTACTAGTTATTTTATTGTAGTTCATATTTTTTTATATTCATAATTATTGATTTCAATTTTCTATCCTAGTATATTGTGTATCATGTCTTTGTTATTGCACTATTTTATTGTAGTTGTTGCTTTCTTCTGGTGGACTTTGCAGTGTTTTCTTGTGGCTCGATATATTGTCTTCTTTATATCTAGAATTGTTGCATCTAAATCGAGGGTCTTTTTGAAACAACTTCTCTTCCTCCACGAAGTTAAAATGAAGGTCTTTATCCTAAAATATTAGTATATTGTTAAAAGAAGATCAAATATATAAAATAAAATGGATTCAAAGCCTCAATTTTTTTTAATTTAAATTTCATTTATTTAGTTTTCAGATCTTATAATAATTAATAGTCTATTGTTGGTGTCATTTCAAAGTCAATGTGTATTCTCTTATAATAATGTAACCTTCTATAATCTCAACTTATATTTGATTATGTTAAATATTTTTATATTGTTAAAAAATACAATTTGAATTCTTAAATATAAGGGTGATATAGTAATTTTGGATAGAAAGGCCATTTATAGATAGATTTTTACTACTGCATCTTAAAAATGTTAGTCAACCGAATTTAAATTCTCCAAATAAGTGTGATCAAGTAACTTTGAACAAAATAATTATATATATGAATATTTTTCCATTAACTAATCTTTGATTTTATATTTAGTAACACAAGATAAAAAAAGCAAAATAATCAATTCTTTTACCCTTTTTCCTATTTTAGCCGGTCTTTAGTGTCCATCAAAATAACGGCTAAGACCATCTTTCCTTGACTCATGAGGTATATCTAGACAAACGTAGAATACTATTCTCAATAGACCACATTGTATAGGATCACTTATCCCACTAGTATAAAACCTATAGAGCTTTCTCTTTCTTTCACTCGTCAAATTATAGTTTTTCTTATATTTTTTTGTGCTCTATTTTTTTCTCTCTCCCATAACTAGTTTTCATGTTGTGAGTGAGATACCTTTATTTTTCCTTTTCTCATTTGATTAAACCTAAACTGAACTTCTTCTTTGGTTTATTTTCTAATTATTTCATTTTCATTTTTGGCATTGCTTTTGATTTGAGAGATTTTAGCCAACATGGGACTGCATTTGATATACTTAAAAATGGTAATGTCTTTTATTTGAATTTTATATAGATTAGAATTTGTATTTTAAAAAAATATTGTGAGGCTATTCTTTTAATGTCTCTTGTGTTTTAGCTTGATGGTTAAATTGATAGTAAATATTTCTTGCATTGTTTCTTTTTTCAATCTCTACCACTGCTTTGATATTTGTTCATTCTTTTTTTTTCCATTGTGGTATAGGATTAAAGTTTTTCATTTTGAGAAATTGTTTGCTTCATGTCATATATAATTAATTGATAGTTAATTATTTGAATCAATAGTTGCTTTGTTGATACTTTTTTGAGCTCGCCTTATTTATTCATCCAATTAGCAGGGATGACTCAAATACATTAGTAGAGAAAGTTAAAGTCGAATGAAGGCCTTGTTTTAAACAATCTATTCTTCTAGCTCTATAAGGTGCAAACTTGTGAATACATTTTTCGTATTAGATTTTTTTTAATATTCTTTTTCAATTAATTTTATATCCGATTGATCATTTAATTTTCTTGAGATATTTTACTCCATATTGGCAAATTAGATTTTATATATATATATATATATATATATATACATATATATATATATATATATATACATATATTGGGAACAGAAAGAGTAGTTGTTTGAGGGAAAGGGAAGCCAGAAAATCTGGGGAATCGACATCCCCCCTTGTTCTTGTAATTCTTTCCTCACATATGAAAAGTTTATTTTTCTTCAAATAGATTTATTTTTTTTTAAAAAGTTTATAACCTATTATTGAAAAATAATAATTAGGCCCCTCACTCTTTGGGGCCTAAGTGGTTTAGAAACAAACTTGTCAATTAGAGCATTTATCTTCTTTAAGCCCTTTAAAGTGATTACATATGTACATGTTAAATTAAACACACTTGAAATTAGTTTAACGCTAGGGTTTATACACATGTGAAGAATCTTGATCTCATAAGAGAAAGTTGAAATAGTAATTTATATCTTTCTAAAGTATGTAAGTCCTAGAATTTATTGTACTATTTATTATATTTCCATAATTAGTGGATTAATGGCTAACTTTAAAATAATTATTTCTCAACCATGAAGTACTATGACAAGTTATACTAATTGACTTATTGGTTTGATTCAACAATTAATAACACTAATATTATGTACTTGCAACAAAAAGGAGATTGCTTCTCATAAATTGCATGTGCTCTTTGATATTAGAAACCAAATACACCGATGTTTTTTTCTTATATATTAAAAGGAAGAAATTCATTGCATCCCCAAGACCCCAAAATTCTCCCCTTTCTCTAGAATTAACAAATAAAAAACAATTTGTGTGTGAAAGAATGAGCTATCTGAAGCCCAAGATTTTGGAGATTTACAAATTGCTTAAATCCAACCTTCGTAATGATTCAAATTTCGAGTTTACTTTCCATCATCAGTAAACTTGAAATGTGGATCCTTAAGAAGTTCAGATTTTAGTACACTGTTAACCTCCAAGAACTTGGTCTTAAGATCACTTATTTTTTTGTAGAGAAAATTGTTGTTTATGTTAATTTTAGAAAAAGAGGAGAATTTTTGGGTTTTTGGGATGCAAAATTTTTCTTCCTTTTTATATTAAGGAAACAAACAACGGTATGTACTTTGTAACATCCCATGTGTTTAAGGTTATTCTTTGTTTTGTGTTAAAGGCTTACAAGCCTAAATTTGAGAGTTTTGTGGTGTCATAGCTCGTTTTTAAGAATATTGATTTTTAACTATATTTTAGAATATATTTATAGTTCTTCCTAAAATGCCTAGATTATTTATGAGACGTTCTGTAGTTACGATATATTTGTGAATGTATTTATCTTATAAGAGTTTTATAAATTATTAATATTTTAAGTGAGTTAGTAAGGCTGTTGAAAAATTATTAATATATGAGGCGGGACTTATTTAAATTAGTTTTCAATTAATTATGTTATATTGAAAAGGTTATATGTATTTTACCATGATCCTACGCAATACCCGAGTTTATAATTAGGAAAAGGGGCGGTGTTGGATTACCTCACTTCCACGTGGAAATGGTGGAAGTGGACAACAGTTTAGTACATGAATATATATCTGTGTATAATATTATAATGAGTACCATTATCTTTTATATATATGATGATAAGTGGACATTACTCGTTAGAAAAGTGCCTTTCTTGATTGTTGTTCTTAATACCTTAATAGATATAGCAATTAACTTTCTTTCTCTCCTCATACGTGTTCCATTCTTGGCTTCCTAAGATCTCCCCATTATTAGTGATAAGAAGTTATAAACATTTGGAGTATTAAGTGTGTAGCTTAAGTCATACGTCATTGAAGGTGCTAGAATTAGAAAAAAAAATCAAATGAATATTTCTTATCTATACAATTCATCTATGGAGACCATATTCTGTATTTGGTGGTTGCTGAAGTAAAGAAACAAAGAAGTTGATTTACAAGCTTCAAGACTAGATGCAGTATACAAAGATTTTGACCGACTTCACCAGTGGAGTTTGGGAATTAGGACTTTAAAGCTCCAAAGTAAGGTATGTTAAGGTTTTTCCTTTCCTTTTGGCACGATTCCTGAAGATTTTAATTATCAGGTCTAGCATGTTCTCAAAGAGTTAGTTATTCAAGATTTGCTTGGAAATATTTGTTATTACTTGAAAGGTTAACAGATTCGTCTTGTGAAGTACCATCCAACTTTCTCATTATTTATTTCAATATTTATGGAATTCTTTTGGTCGTTATATGAAGCAACACCACTTGATGGGAGAATTATGATTTTTATTGAAAATTTAAGTGGGGTGAATGAATTAGACAGACCATTTTTACTTTGTTGACAAGTTGTTAAGTGTTATTAGCTTTTTGAAGTTGACACCCTGGTCTAATATGCACAAGATCTTAGTATTTGTAGTTAACATTATGTGTTATTGTCTTGTATTAGTCGGTATCGTCTTCATGCACTTTGACAACTCTATCACATAAGCTTGAGATATAAGTTTAATTTCACTTCGAAAGGTTATCTGATGGTCTTGGCAGTCATGTAGAGATTCGAGTTAAAAAAGGGTTCGATTGTCATTGTTGGAATGAAGAGGATCATAAATATTTATTGGAGTTTTGTTGTCACACTTGGATTAAAAGTAACAAAACTCACTTTTTGATATGTGCAGTGTTTAGAGATTTTAATATTGCTTCTTTTGTAGATCTCTATTCGAAGTATGAAAATATGTTTTCGAAAGGTGACTGATAAGTATTACTGTTCCCAAATGTTTTGATGATGTCCTCACAAATGCAGGGACCTGGTCCTCTGCAGAGTCTGTGTCACGCCCCGAGCCTACATCCTGACCGGGACTGGCACTCGAGAACCATTATTGGCCCCAAGTGAACCCTTGGGATGACTTACTTACTGAGCGGAAGACTTAAACATAATAAATAGTCTCTAAATATAACTCATGCAATAAATTAAGAGATAATAACTTAGCCAAAATGGCAACTCAAGTCTTAACGGATACAACTGAAAACGGAAAGACTAAAGAACTATAACTACTCATCTATGAAGCCTCTAAAACGAAGAGGGATGTAGGGACAAGACCCCCCCAATCATCCTAAAAGCTAAAGTACTAAATCAAAAAAAGATAATAAGGGATATATCCTTTGGAAAGTAAGGAGGCTCACCAATTGACTCTGAGTGCCCAACTGGATCAACGAGGCGCTGTATGTTGATCTCGGTTACCTGTGTCTGCATCATGAAACGATGCAGGAAAAATGACATCAGTACATTGAATGTATGAGTATGCGAGGGGAATACTAAACATAACATAAGCTTGAAAGGAATCTGAAAGAAACACTTACCTTGGCTTTACTCATCTCATGAACAACTTAACTCATATGCAAAGTACGCAACGATAAATAGGGTGCAGTTGTACAAAGCATTTAAAATAGTAGGTAGCAATGTCAATTTGTTAAAGAAATGCAATAACACCTCAATTTACTCATATAAGAAAGTAACATAGTTTCTGTGGTAGTTTCTCTAACCGACAACCACCACTATGAGCTTAAGTGGTAATACAACATCTTGCCCACGCTGCCAGAACTGTCCGATACTTTGCCGTCATATAGAACCCCTTAACTAAGTGGATCCACTAGACTATGCTAAAAAGCACTAAGGAATCATCTAAAGAGTATGATCATATTCTATCCATGATGGCTACATGGTTTATGGAGACTTGAGTTATTATGAACTCACATCCCCATATCGGTTCTCAATACTACTCCCAAAAATATACTTAGCTCTTATGTTTTTAAAACAAAACACTTTCTTTGGTTTGAGATAATTACTAAAAACTTAGCTTAAAAGCCCTCTTGGAAATTGGTGCTTCCTTTCTTGCTCAAATGTGAAAAAACATTTTAACTCTTGGGAATACTTAGTTCCCCTATAATATATGAAGAAATGAACTCTTAATATTATTCTTTCGTTAACTTAAAACTTAAGTCTTAAAAAGAATTTAAAACGTTTGTAAAAGACTTGAAAAACTCTTATGAACTTTGTCACGCCCCGAGCTACCCCGAGACGCGGACACGGGACCTAGGACCACAAGTGATCCCAAGCTAACCCTGCTGGCATGATCATGAGCATACTAAAGAAAATAAACTGATGCGGAAGCTAAATCATAAATAAATCTAAAAAGATGGGGAGTACCCATATACTATAACTAAATATATAAAATCTGAGAGTTTAATACAAAAGAAATCTCAAACTCAAATACTAAGCTGAATCTAACTATGTCGAAATAAGCCTCTAAACTGACTAGAAATGCTGGGACAGGCCCCAGCTAAGTCTAGCAAAACTGAAACTAAAGGACTAAAATACTGAAAAGAAACTCATGACTATTGTCCCCAAAGAATGAGGACTCACCAACTGATTCTGCTGAACTGAAGATCGGGAACTGATCTAAGCGTGATCTGAATGCTGAGAACCTGAACCTACATCACGAGAAGATGTAGCGCACGTATGCGTTAGTACTTGAAAGGTACTGAGCATGCAGGATAGAGTAAAACTGAAATAACATATAACTGAACAAAGCAATAAAGCAATGAAATAATCTGGACATGATATAGATACTAAATGCTGAGCTAACTGAATGCAATGACAGACTGAATACTGAATATACTGATAAATGGTCAATGCAATAGAATCTAACTGAACTATGGGAGCTACCAATAACCGACATAAAACCACATAAGCTAAATGTGGAGTCCGATGTATACGCCCCATCGAGAGGACCCAATATACCCTGCAGAGGTATAGAGGCATGCTGGCGTGATCAGTAAACTAATGTTGCCCACAGAGGGGACTTACACCTACGTGGCTCGTAGTTCTGGGACTATATGGGTACGCTGAATCCTAGTCCAACTCGGTATTATGCTACTCCCAATGAATTAGGTAGTTAACTGGTTATGACTGAATTTCTGTAAATACTGGATAGCTCGAAACTGAACATGCAAAATGAGAATACAACAATTAATCTGATAATGATGCATTCATAAACTGAGGCATGTATAACTGAATACTGAAATATCTGACCTAGCATGTGTAATTCAAGAACTAAAGAAATACATAGCTAGGGTTCTGAAATTCATGCGATAAACTGAGCAATAACATGATAATCTGATTTGGAACATTTAAATAATTAATTCATGATGATCTGTTCAAATTCTAGAAACCCTAAGTCTGTTCATAATAATGGAATCAAGAATCTGACTGAATTCTAGGGACCTAATGGGCGAAAGGAACCCACTAGTGAAATCCCACATACCTGGTGACGAATTCCACGGAGAAATCTTTCGATTTCGGGGTTGGAACTGAAGAAACCTCGCTGCGTTCTTGAACTAGGGTTCTTGACCTTTTTCTATTTTCTTGCTTCTAATTTTCTAAGTTTTGATTAATGATTTTGACTAAGGTAAGTTCTAGTTATGTTTCTAGGTTTAAACTGACTAAAATCTCATGATTTAGGGTCAAAAATACGTATCTTAGGGGTTAAACGAAATAGGAAAAGACCAAAAGACCCCTGAATTAGCTGCTGTCGGAGTGACTGACGGACTGGACTGACGGGCCGTCATTCAATCGACGGTCCGTCGATTGGGTCCGTAGGTCGAGTCTGCCCGACAGGGCGAGCATAACTTTTTACTCGGAGGTTGGAATTTAGAAAACTCGGTGGCGTTGGAAAGATAATTCAATTATCTATCTAACCATAGGTCTTGGAACACATAATTCATATTGTGCTAAGAGTTATGACCATCTGAAGTTGACCCATCATTATTTTTCAGCTAACTGGCTGCTGACCCTCATCTACGGTCAGACCTACGGACCGTCGATCGAATGACGGTCCATGCTGGTCGACCGTAGTTTGTGTCAGAGGCTTGTTAAGGGAAGTCTTGATCCACGGACACAGACCACGGACCGTGGTCTGATCTACGGACCGTGGGTCTGTCCGTGAGTCGGGACTTAGCCAAATTTTCTGACTGAGTTCTGGGGAAGTTTTCTGTCACTAACCACGGACCTGCAGGACGGACCGTGAGTCCATCTACGGTCCGTGGATGGTGTCCGTGAGTGCCACCTGTAACATTAGAAATCTGAAATCTCTATTTTCGGATACGGGGTGTTACATTATCTCCCCCTTGGGACCATTCGTCCTCGAATGAAGACTGAATTAGCTGAAATGGAGGGAAAGGGTTGCAATCCCTACCATTAAACATGGAGAACTGAATTTCTAACTGAACTGAGTTCCAAGAACATGCAAATAAGCTGAAAATGCAAGTACAAACTAAAGGAACATGATTCTAAGACTGAATTTTCGCATGAATGACTGAAAAATAGAAGAGGAACTATTACCTCAAGCTGGAATGGAATCGGAAGGAAAGAGGTGAGGATACTTGGACTTCATGGCTGCTTCTGCTTCCCAAGTAGCTCCCTCTACGGACTGACTCCTCCACAAAACCTTGACTGAAGCGACTTCTTTATTTCTCAACCTTCTAACAAGACGATCGAGAATCTCAACTGGTACATCCTCATAAGAAAGGCCATCTTTCACGACCACACTCTCTAATGGCACTATGGATGCTGGATCACCCACACACTTCTTCAAAAGAGAAATGTGAAAGATTGGATGTACTCTGGGACTGAGCTTCCCTTTCTTGCCAAATCTCATCACCCCCTTCATGGGTGACACTTTCAGGAAAACCCAATCATCAACTTGGAACTCTAGTTCCCTTCTTCTCACATCTGCATAAGACTTCTGGTGACTCTGGGCAGTCTTAAGTCTATCTCTAATGAGTTGCACTTTCTCCATAGCATCAAGGACCGAATCTGGTCCTATCAATGTTGCTTCACCTACTTCAAACCAACCAACTGGAGATCTACATCTACGCTCATACAATGTCTCATAAGGGGCCATCTGAATGCTGGAATAGTAGCTATTGTTGTAGGCGAACTCTATAAGAGGAAGGTGATCATCCCAACTACCCTTGAAGTCGATCACACAAGCTCTCAACATGTCCTCCAAGGTTTGAATGGTACGCTCTGCCTGACCATCCGTCTGCGGATGAAATGTTGTGCTAAGTTTAACCTGAGTACCAAGACCCTTCTGAAATGACTTCCAGAAATGAGAGGTAAACTGAGGACCTCTATCTGAGATGATAGACAAAGGAACTCCATGCAACCTCACAATCTCATTAATGTAAAGCTTGGCATAATCCTCCGCCGAATCTGTAGTTTTGACCACCAAAAAGCGAGAAGACTTAGTAACCCTATCAACAATCACCCAAATGGAGTCATGTTGTCTGCGAGTACGAGGTAAACCTGTGATGAAGTCCATGTTGATTACTTCCCACTTCCAAGTAGGAATGTCAATCTCTTGAGTCATACCTCATAGTTTCTGATGTTCTACCTTGACTTGCTGGCAATTGGGGCACTTAGCCAGAAAATCTGCTATATCTCTTTTCATACCACTCCACCAATAGACTTCCCGCAGATCGCGGTACATCTTAGTGGCGCCTGGATGAATAGATATTGGAATTGTGGGCTTCTGTGAGAATATGTTGTCTCAATTCACCCACATCAGGAACACACAATCTACCTTGATAGCGAAGTACACCATCTCCCCCTTGAGAGAAAACCTCCACTCTCTGATTGTGGACTGCACCCTTAAGTTCAAGCAAGATTGGATCACTATCTTGCTTTTCCTTAACCTCTACCACCAAAAAAGATTCTGCCCCATTCTGAACCGTTACACCACCATCTGATATGCTCATAAGACGAACTACTAGGCGAGCAAGTCTGTGAACATCCTTTGCTAGCTCTCTCCTTTCTTCCTCAACATGTGCTACACTACCCTGGATAATCTGCTAAGAGCATCTGCTACTACATTCGCCTTACCCGGATGGTAATGCACACTCATATCATAATCTTTGAGGAACTCAAGCCACCTTCTTTGGCGAAGATTCAACTCTTTCTGAGTGAATACATACTGAAGGATCTTATGGTCTGTGAACACATCTACATGAACACCATACAAGTAGTGTCTCCAAATCTTGAGTGCAAACACCACTGTTGCAAGCTCGAGGTCATGAGTTGGATAATTCTTCTCATGTACCTTAAGCTGTCTGGAAGCATAAGCTATAACCTTACCTCGCTGCATCAACACACAACCTAGGCCGACCCTGGATGCATCACAATAGATCACATAACCATCTGAACCCTCTAGTAGAGTCAAGACAGGAGTTGTAGTCAACCTAGTTTTCAGTTCTGCAAAGCTTTTCTCACAATCATCTGACCATTGGAACTTAACCTTTTTCTGAGTTAACATAGTCAATGGAGAGGCTATGGATGAAAATCCTTCCACAAACCGTCTGTAATAGCCCGCTAGACCCACGAAACTTCTGATATCTGTACCAGAGGTAGGTCTGGGCCATTGTTTCACTGCATCTATCTTCTGGGAATCTACTCGAATTCCTTCACTAGACACAATATGCCCAAGGAAGGCAACTGATTGTAACCAAAACTCGTACTTGTTAAATTTTCCAAATAACTGGCGATCTTTAAGAGTTTGCAGAACAACTCTCAAATGACTTGCATGCTCTTCCTCATTCCTAGAGTAAATGAGGATATCATCAATAAAGACAATAACGAACAAGTCCAAGTACTGCTTGAACACTCTGTTCATCAAATCCATGAAAGCTGCAGGGGCATTGGTTAGTCCAAATGACATAACTACAAATTCATAATGACCATACCGAGTTCTGAAGGCTGTCTTCGGAATGTCACTATCTCTGACTCTAAGCTGATGATAACCTGATTTGAGGTCTATCTTTGAGAAATGACTAGCACCCTGAAGTTGGTCAAACAAGTCATCAATCCTGTGGATAGGATACTTATTCTTGATTGTGACTCTGTTCAACTGCCTATAGTCAATACACATTCTGAGAGAACCATATTTCTTCTTCACGAACAACACTGGTGCACCTCATGGCGAAATACTGGGTCTGATGAAGCCCTTCTCTAGAAGGTCTTTCAACTGTTCTTTCAATTCCTTAAGCTCAGCTGGAGCCATTCTGTATGGAGGGATAGAGATAGGCTGGGTATCTGGAAGGAGATCAATTCCAAAGTCTATTTCCCTTTCGGGAGGAACTCCAGGAAGATTTTCTGGGAACACTTCTGGAAACTCACTGACTACAGGAACTGACTCAAGAGTTGGGGATTCAGAACTAGAATCCTTAACCCGAACTAGATGATAGAGATAACCCTTAGAGATCATCTTTTTGGCCTTAATGTAAGAAATGAATCGACCCATAGGCGCTAAGCTACTACCCTTCTATTCTAAGATTGGTTCGTCTAGAAACTGAAAACGAACAATCCTAGTTCTACAATCGACTGAGGCATAACAGGAATGTAACTAATCCATGCCTAGAATGGCATCGAAGTCTACCATTTCTAACTCTACAAGATCTGCTGAGGTGACTTTCTGAGAAACTGTGACAGGGCAATTTCTGTATACCCGTCTAGCTATAACTGGGTCACCGACTGGAGTACAGACTGAGAAAGGTTCTGAAAGAGTTTCTGGGCTAACACTGAATTGGACTGCTATGTAAGGAGTTACAAAAGACAAAGTATCCCCTGGATCTAACAATGCATAAACATCAAGATCAAAGACTCGTAACGTACCAGTGACTACATCAGGAGAATCTTCCTGATCTTGATGAGCCTGAAGAGCATAAAGCTTGTTTTGGCGCTGTCCGCCACCAGTACCAAAAGAGTTACCCTGCTGAGTCGGGCGATGTGCTGGTGCTGCTGAAGTTGTAGACTGAGCTCTACTATTATTTCCTCCTTGACCTTGTCTAGAAGGACAATCCTTCAATCTATGACCAGACTGACCACACCCAAAACATCCTTCCTTAGCTGCAAGGCACTCGCCCGGATGGTTCTTACTACATTTCGGGCAAGTTGGGTAGGTTTTGGTGCCTGAAACACTACCTTGAGACTTAGAGCCTGACGCCCTACCTTTCTGATCATTACGGAACTTGGGGGATGGAACACTAGCTAATGAAGGGGCTGGAGTAGAAGACTTTTGCTGAAACTGCGAGCGATTTCCACCACTCGATTTTTGTTGGGAATACTCGTAGTTACCTGTTCTGGCTTTCTTAGTCTCCTTAGCTCGTTCCCTAAGCTTATCACCCTCAACCTGCTGAGCATGAGTCATGAGCCTATAGATGTTCATGTCTCCCAACAACATAGCATTCCTACACTCTGTTTTCACTAAGTCTGACACTCCATACAGGAACTTATTCATCTGTGCCCTGGAATCAGCAACCATGTGAGGAGCATACCTGGAGAGTTGGTTAAACTTGAGCCCATATTCTTGGACAGTCATGTTACCCTGCCTTAAGTTCATAAATTCCTAGGCCCTTGCTTCTCTCAACTCTATGGGGAAAAACCTGTCCAGAAAGGTTTCGCTAAAACAATCCCAAGTAATAGGAGCGGCATCTGTACCCCTGTTCTCCTTCCACTGAGTGTACCAGATATGAGCCACATCCTTCAGTTGGTAAGATGCTAACTCAACTCGATCATTCCCAGTGACCTGCATTACCTCAAAGATCTTCTTGATCTCATCCAAGAAATTCCGGGGATCTTCACCAGTCTGCGATCCTAAGAACTCAGGCGGATTCATCCTAACAAAGTCACGGACCCTTGATGCTGTTGATCCACCATTTGCATTCACATGAGCTTGAACCCGCTGATTGTTCTGGTTAGCGACACTCTGAGCCAACATCTGAATAACATTCCTGAATTCAGCATTTGAGACTTCCTGATCTGGAACTAGAGGAACGGCGTTTGTGTTCCTAGCATTCGCATTCCTGACATAAGCTCTACGAGGAGGCATGATCACTGTAACGTAGAACATCGAGTTAGAATGGAATTTAGATCATACCTTACGCACGATAAGGGTAACAAGAAAATGAAGATTTCCTAAAACACTTTGTAGCCTCCCTCTCATTAGATGTGGTGCGCACTACACACCCATTAAAAGGACTCTACCTAGTGCGGCTTTTCAGACATCCTAGGACACTTAAACGTAATGCTCTAATACCAAGTTTGTCACGCCCCGAGCTACCCCCGAGACGCGGACACGGGACCTAGGACCACAAGTGATCCCAAGCTAACCCTACTGGCATTATCATGAGCATACTAAAGAAAATAAACTGATGCGGAAGCTAAATCATAAATAAATCTGAAAAGATGGGGAGTACCCATATACTATAACTGAATATATAAAATCTGAAAGTTTAATAAAAAAGAAATCTCAAACTCAAATACTAAGCTGAATCTAACTATGTCTGAAATAAGCCTCTAAACTGACTATAAATGATGGGACAGGCCCCAGCTGAAACTAAAGGACTAAAATACTGAAAAGAAACTTATGACTATTGTCCCCGAAGAATGAGGACTCACCAACTGATTCTGCTGAACTGAAGATTGGGAACCGATCTAAGCGTGATCTAAATACTGAGAACCTGAACATACATCACGAGAAGATGTAGCGCACGTATGCGTCAGTACTTGAAAGGTACTGAGCATGCAGGATAGAGTAAAACTGAAATAACATATAACTGAACAAAGCAATAAAGCAATGAAATAATCTGGACATGATATAGATACTGAATGCTGAGCTAACTGAATGCAATGACAGACTGAATACTGAATATACTGATAAATAGTAAATGCAATAGAATCTGACTGAACTGTGGGAGCTACCAGTAACCGACATAAAACCATATAAGCTAAATGTGGAGTCCGATGTATACGCCCCATCGAGAGGACCCAATATACCCTACTAGAGGTATAGAGGCATGCTGGCGTGATCAATAAACTAATGTTGCCCACAGAGGGGACTTACACCTACGTGGCTCGTAGTTCTGGGACTATATGGGTACGCTGAACCCTAGTCCAACTCGATATTATGCTACTCCCAATGAATTAAGTAGTTAACTGGTTATGACTGAATTTCTGTAAATACTGGATAGCTCGAAACTGAACATGCAAACTGAGAATACAACAATTAATCTGATAATGATGCATTCATAAACTGAGGCATGTATAACTGAATACTGAAATATCTGACCTAGCATGTGTAATTCAAGAACTAAAGAAATACATAGCTAGGGTTCTGAAATTCATGCGATAAACTGAGCAATAACATGATAATCTGATTTGGAACATTTAAATAATTAATTCATGATGATCTGTTCAAATTCTAGAAACCCTAAGTCTGTTCATAATTATGGAATCAAGAATCTGACTGAATTCTAGGGACCTAATGGGCGAAAGGAACCCCCTAGTGAAATCCCACATACCTGGTGACGAATTCCACGGAGAAATCTTTCGATTTCGAGGCTGGAACTGAAGAAACCTCGCTGCGTTCTTGAACTAGGGTTCTTGACCTTTTTCTCATTTCTTGCTTTTAATTTTCTAAGTTTTGATTAATGATTTTGACTAAGGTAAGTTCTAGTTATGTTTCTAGGCTTAAACTGACTAAAACCTCATGATTTAGGGTCAAAAAGACGTATCTTAGGGGTTAAACGAAATAGGAAAAGACCAAAAGACCCCTGAATTAGCTACTGTCGGAGTGACTGACGGGCCGTCATTCAATCGACGGTCCGTCGATTGGGTCCGTAGGTCGAGTCTGCCCGACAGGGCTTCACTAAAACGAGCAAAACTTCTTACTCGGAGGTTGGAATTTAGAAAACTCGGTGGCGTTGGAAAGATAATTTAATTATCTATCTAACCATAGGTCATGGGACACATAATTCATTTTTTTATAAGAGTTATGACCATCTGAAGTTGACCCATTAATATTTTTCAGCTAACTGGCTGCTGACCCTCATCTACGGTCAGACCTACGGACCGTGGATCGAATGATGGTCTGTGCTGGTCGACCGTAGTTTGTGGCAAAAGTTGGTTAAGGGAAGTCTCGATCCACGGACACAGACCACGGACCGTGGTCTGATCTACGGACCATGGGTTTGTTCGTGAATCGGGACTTAGCCAAATTTTCTGACTGAGTTCTGGGGAAGTTCTCTATCACGAACCACGGACCTGCAGGACAGACTGTGAGTGCCACCTGTAACACCAGAAATCTGAAATCTCTATTTTCGGATACGGGGTGTTACAAACTTCTCTTGACTTGAATCTAAACTTCTTAGCTTGACACTTCACTTCCTTGTATCGAATTATGGATTGAAGGTTCATGATCTCATGTTTATGGATGATTTCATGATGGTTAGACGTACCTTAGAGTGTTGGAATCAACTAGGAAACATAGGTATGTTGCTAAGGAACTAGTACGAAAAGAAGTAGGAAAAAGTGGGAAGAACTAGCATCCCTGGCGCTCTGAGAGGTGTGGGGCGCCAGCCCTGAAACTTCAGAGAATGACTTGGGGCGCTCTGGCTAGCGTGGCGGCCCAGAGGTCATTTTTTAGAAACTGATTTGGGGCGCACAAAGAAGTGCGGCACCCCAACCCCTTTACCCAGATTTTTGATGAAATTTCTCCTTCGTTTTTCAACTCTAAACCCTCTAATTTCACTTAGTTCTTTCCCCAAACACTTAGAATCGACTATACCCTCAATATATACAAGATTCAATTCGAAATTCACACATAAATACATGAATCAACCTCAAGAACTTCAATAACAAGAATGAACTCATAGGATTTTCTTTCAAAACCATACAACTTCGTTGAATTGAATCATGATTGGCACGTGGGTGAACTAACCAAATGCTATGTGATCTCACATACCTTTTAGGGATTAACCCTTGGCGAAATCCACACGAAAATCTTTAAGAAATCGATGAATCTTGAATTTCTTCTCCTTTCTCCTCTTTTCTCTTTTTTTCCAATCCCTAACGTGAATTTCCAATTTTTATAAAGTTATCTAATTCTGATTAGACCCCAAATAAACTCCTAAAAACGAAATAAAATAATTGGGTAAGGAAAAGATCAAAATACCCTTCCAAAATCCGATTTTATACTTTCCTTATTTGAACAACCCAACTTCAATTGGGCATATCTCAATCATACAAACTTGGAATCACGCAAACTTGGCGGAGTTAGAAAGATAATTCCAAGATATTTCCTACGGTATATGGAAGCACACATTACTCATCCTGAGCTAGGAGTTATGGTCGTTTGAAGTTGACCCAAAACTCAAAGTTGACATAACTTAACAAATTTCCAGATTTTTCTTTCTTTCCTAAAATGACTATTTTCAATTCTAACTCTTTCTAGCTCTTCCGAATGGCGAAAAAGAGAATTAGAACCTTGGTCTAAGGGGGTAATATTCGTCCTCGAATGATACTACTCTTACTAGGCTAAGAGGGTAACATCAATCGTTTAGTTCAAACGCCCAACAAGCAAATCTAACACATCATGTATATAAATTATAGAGTACTAAGAAGAGAATTAGTACCTTGGTCTGGAATTTCTCCGGGCTCAAAGAGATGTAGATATCTCTTCTTCATATCTTCCTTAGCTTTTGTAATACCCGTAAACTAGTAGACCATCTAGGGTTTAGTGAGGGCCAAGGCAAGGGGAAAGAGCCAAGGCCAAGGCTTCCCAAGTTTGGAAGCACACTGCCTCAACTCAACGACCACTACCACGGCTCGTGGTATGGTTCGTGAAGGCAAGGAAGTAGCTCCATAAAGGCTGCCTCAAAATGGCTCATCTTCATGAGCCACTTCATGGCTCGTGAAGAAGCCTTAGTTTGTAGGAGGCCAAGACCTCAAGCCTTAGCCACTGCCCAAGGACCACGAAAAGGACCACAACTCATGAGGTCCTCTTGTGGTGCCTGGGAGTGGGCTGCCTAAGTAGGGTCAAAATGGGAAATTTGTTTTTAGTTGATATCAAGTGGGGATCGTTTTACATGGACTTTGTACACCTATATAGACTATTTTAAGTCATTAACCACCCTAACTAAGTCAATTAGAATCAAAACCCAAAAATACTCTCCTCTGAAATATCTCTCTCTAGAAAACCCAAGACTTGAAGATGAAGATAGAGCTTGAAGCTTTGGTCAAGAACAAAGACTCCGTTGTTGAAAGCTTGTGTAGGGATTTGAATAAAGGTATGTTAGATTATTCATCTACGGGTTCTTCCACACATAGAGCCCACCCCAATTCAAGTTAGGGTTTCTTCGATGTTGTGGGTTATGTAGTATGTAGACCCAATTGAGTGGGCATTGATGAATTATGATTGATTTAGCTTTCAATTGTGATATTATGATGAATTTATGTGATTTCCATGGTTACCCAAGTCTAATTGATGAAGTTGAATTATGTGGGTTATTGCCATGGAAGGTGAAATTGAAGGTCAAGATGATCTTCTAGAAATAAATGCTTCGACTAGAAATTTGTCTAAGGCTAGAACCCTATATACATGAATTGAACTACAATAATGTGAATATGAAGGGTCTTGATTTGTAATGCTTGAGATTGGTCTTACATGATGAATTATGACTAGAATCTCTTGATAATGAGGAATGTGATTAGAATTGCTTAAAGATGAAGCATATGACTTGAATGTCTTATAATCTAGATGTGAATAAGGATAGAATGAAGTAAAACTTTGAGAGTAAGGCTTGTAGTCATGAATGTTGAATCACTAGGGCTTTGAGAGTAAAGTTAATGTGATGAATGTAAGTCTAATAGGTAGAATTGTGGTGAAAGGCCTATACTCACCTAACCTACCTTATGAATACTTGAAAGTATAAAGTGATAGAATCACTTGAACATGGATTGGTTGTCAAGGACATTTCCATGAGACATGAGTATTAATCAAGGCTTAATAGTGTAAATCTTGGGGTGTATGCTTGGCCTCAAGTGGATATTGACAATGAGATGGAGTGTCACACAAGAGAGGGTCTGGGCACCAAGTTGAAAGGAGAACCACACCTAGTTGATGTGAGGACTATCTAAGTTAAAAGGGGAACTCTTACATAGTAGAGTGTGGTTTTTCCCAAAGTTAGGTCTCATGAGATGGAAGCCTTCACATAGTTGAGTTAAGATTTCTAGTAGTAATCTCCATATCAAATGAACTAAGACATGCTTGAAAGGATAAATGAACTAAGACTTACTTAATGAAGTACCTCATTGTGTTCAAGAGTATAAATGGACTAAGACATGCTTAAGGTAGTAGCTCATAGGTCCATGTTAATAATGAACTTAGACATGCTTAAAGAAGTGTCTCATAGGGTTCAACCTAATAACGAACTAAGATGTGCTTAAGGGGAATACCTCATAGTGTTCTAAAGTTAAAGAGAGGAACTAGGTTCCAAACTAAGAAGTATTAGTATGAGAACCTAAAAGTAGTACTTAGCATGAATAGTATTATGTGATGCTATTCATGCATTGCACAAGTGTGACTTAGTGTTATTCAAGAAAGAGTTCTTTTGAGGGATGTATCTTAAGATAGGATTGTGCTATAGTTGCCTTCCATTATATGATTGACTAAGGATGGTAGTTCCCTTGTCTATATGAAGTAAGCTAAAGAATGAGACCAAAGGAGGGTAGGTATGACTATGTTGACTTCAGGGTTATACTTAGTGTGAATGGTATTATGGGATGCCTTTCACATGCATTGCACAAGTGTGCTTTGAGATTACTTAGGAGTATAGTGCCCTTATGGTAAAAGAGCCTAAGACTTGACCATGCATATAGACTATGTTTAAGATGACCAAACAATGGATACTTAGCTTGGATGGTATTATGGGATGTTATTTATGCATTGCACAAGTATGCTTTGGAGGTTACTTGAGAATAGTGCTATTATGGTATAGATGATTAGAGAATTGAATAAATTCTTATATGATGCCTATGTTAGATACTTTGCTTATTATTATGATATTGTCTCTTATGCTTATAGTTGATGTTTTTATAAAGTGTTGGATTATGTCTTATGTTGACTAACCCTTATTATATGCTCTTATGTTTTATGATAGCTAACATATTTAGTACATTTTGTACTAATGCATACTTTGCCTACATTCTAATCAAATGTAGGGTTCCGGAGATTTGAGTTCCAATCTTGAAGCTAGAGTTCCAAGGAGCAAAGGAGTGAAGATTTGGTGAGTCCTCATAGCTTCGAGGACAAACCCACTATTTTGCTTTATGTCATTTCTTTATGTTTTAGACTTTAATATGGGCTGCGTCCTAAGAGTTTTATTCAAGAGTTATATTAGATAGTTTGAGACAAAAGAGTAGTAAAGACTTCTACTAGCATTTTATGAAATGTTTTCGATTGTATGGATAAAAGTTTTTAAATTTTTCATACTTTTCTATTATCTTATGTTATGATATGCTAAGGGATTGTATGAGACCCCTTCGGGTTCAAGTACGCCATGTTACACCTAGGGTATACCCTTGGGTCGTGATAGCTTCGCATGTAGCTTCCTCAACAAACTAGTTTCTCCAAAGAACTTTGACTGGTGCTAGCTCTTTTGTTCTCAACTTGCGAACTTGGCGATCTAGAATCTGAATAGGAATCTCCTCATAAAATAAGTTATCCTTGATCCCAATATCTTCCGTTGGTATTATGAATAAAAGATCTGCCATGCACTTCTTCAACACGGAGATGTGAAATATCGGATGAACCGCGGCTAACTCTTGTGGTAGCTCCAACTCATCATAAGCTACATTACCAACCCTTTTGGATATTCTGTAAGAGCCATTATACCAGGAACTAAGCTTCCGCTTCTTACGAAATCTCATAAAACCCTTCATGGGTGAAACTTTCAAGTAGAGCCAATCATCTACTTCAAACTGTAACTCCCTTCTCCTAACATCAGTGTAGGATTTCTAACGACTCTGACTTTCATTCTCCACAGTTTGATGAACTAAGTCTGGTCCTATCAACCCATTTTCACCAACTTCAAACCATCTAATAGGAGATTTGCATCTTCTCCCATAGAGAACTTCATAAGGAGCCATTTGGATGCTTGAGTGGTAACTATTGTTGTAAGAAAATTCAATAAGAAGTAGGTGATGTAACACCCCATAAATTTTTTGAACTAAGACTCGAACCCTTATTTGTAGTGAGTGAGATTTTTGCAAGGAATTTAAAATTTCTTGAGTGTTAAGGTCACTGGACGTAGCACCTTGATTTCCAAAAAGAATCGAATTGGAAATAGCAAAAATCTGAAATTTTGCAAGTTAAGCTAAGTATGAGTTTTGGGTCGACTTCAAATGACCATACATTCTAGCTCAAGATGAGTTAAGTGTGATACCAGATACTGTAGGGATGATCTTTGAGTTCTCTTTCCAACACCACCTAGTTTGCTCAGTTTTGATATCGTATGAGGGAGATATGTCCATTCGAAGTTGGGCTATCTATATAAGGAAAGTCAAAACAGGATTTTTGAGGGGTATTTTGGTCTTTTCCTTACCCAATCAGATTTAATTCATTTTTAGTAATATTTTAGGGGTCTAATATGATTAGGTTCAGTTTCATAATCCTAGTTTATGCCTAGGGTTTTAGTTGAGAGTTCAAGAAGAGAAAAGAAGAAGAGAGAAGAGGAGAAAAGAGAAGGATCGAAGCGTTCGTCGAAATTCTTGAGAGTTGCAGATTTTTGCCATGGGTTTAATCCCTAAGAGGTATGTAAGCTTCCATAGTGTTGGGTTCTTTCACCCACACGCCAATCATGATTTATTCAACGTAATTTCGTTCTTGAAATTTAAGGATTTAAGTTCTTGATGAGTTCTTGATAACTGTTCTTGAAGTTTCGTTAAGTTTTGATGTAAGATTCTACTTGGGTCAACTTCAAACGACCATATCTCTTAGAATATAAAGATTTACGTGAGCCATAACCTATCCAATTAAAGGTATTTGAATCTACTTTCCAACTCCACCAATTTCACGTCAATCCAATTTTTGAGTAAAAAGTTATGACTATTTTAGTAACATATATAGTGCTGTTACGAATTAGCCGACGGGAAAATATTAAAAAGAGTCGTTTTTGTCTTTTTACCTCCAAGAAAACCATAAACGAATTTCTTGACTAATAAAAGGCTCAAAACAATCAGAGTTTCATCTTCACCAATGAAAATCATAATTCTTAGCCATAGAGATTTCAAGAAACTAATTCAAGAATCTCAAGAAAGGTTTTCTTGATTGTGTACCTTCAAGCTAGGGTTTCAAGGCTTCTAATCAAGTTCTTATTCAAGATTCTTCGAGATTCTTAAAGATTCTTCAATATTTTTCAAGAATCATGTTCTTCTATGTATGTAAGGCTATCATAGTGTTGGACTAGATCGTCCTAACGCCCTACATCTACCCTTCAGATCAATAAAAGAGTAATCTAGGATACTTTCCCTAGATTTGAGTATTCTTGAGATAAGTTGATTTTGAGTTCTTGAATTCATGTTTCTTTTAAAAGTGATATTCCTAATTATCGAATAGCTATATTGTTATTGATATCCTTCATATCATGAATCATAACTCTTGAATTCATAATTCATAATTCAAATTCAAGAGAGAGTTAAGAGTAGAGTTCAAGGAAGCCTTTGAGTTCAATTGCGAATCCTTTGAGATCCATCATCGATTTGAGTTAAGTTTTGAGTAAGTAAGTATGAGAATGAGATGAGTCGTATACATGAGTTCCTTATTGATATTTTGACCCTTGAGTCGAGTCGTTCATTCCCATAACTTCCGTATGAACTTCATCAGTTGAGTACCTTTAAGAGGAGTAGTATCTTCAAGTCTTGAGTATTGAGTTCCTAATCCCCTTTGAGATTATATTTCTAATCATGGGACTATTACATGCTACCCATGAAGTCTTTGAGTTGAGTAGTTCATGCTCATAATTCCGCATGAACCCTATAAGTCGAGCAGTCTTGAGATGAGAAGTTTATTTGAGTCGTTGAGTTGAGTAGTTCATGCTCATAATTCCGCATGAACCCTTTGATTTGATCATTCTTGAAATGAGTAGTATCAGTGAAGTTCTTGAGTTCTATCTATGGTTATTGAAAACCTTGCATTGAGTCGTTCATGTCCATCATTCGGCATGAACCATATTTTAAGAAGTCTTTTACAAATGTTTAAACTTTGTTTTAAGACTTAAGCTTTGAAGTTGAGTAAAGAGTAAGAGTAAAGTTCATTTTCTTCAAAATGATATATGGGAACTAAGTATTCCCAAGAGTAATGTTTTCACATTTAAGATGAGAGGAAACTGAGATTTCCAAAAGAGTTTTGAGCAAGAAAAGGGAATATCGATTCCAAGAGAGCTTCTAAGCTAAGTTTGACTAATTATCTCAAATCAGAGAAGAAATTGTTTTAAAAACAGATGAGCAAAGTACATTTTGGGAGTATTATTGAGCACCAATGTGGGGATGCGAGTTTCATATTAACTCAAGTCTCCATGAAAACCATGTAGCCATCATGGGTAGAAAAGGGTCATACTTTTTAGATGAATCCTTTTCTCATAGACTAGTGGATCCACTAAGTTCAGTTAGTTCCTATACTGATGGCAAGGTATAGGATGGTCCTTGGCAGCGTGAGGTAAAGTGTTGTATCATCACTATAACTCTTAAGTGATGGTTGTCGGTTAGAGAAACTCCCACAGAATCTATATTACTTTATTTTATAAGTAAAGTTGAGTTTGTTATTGCATTTTCTTTAACGAACTAAGTTGTTTTTACTGTTTTATAAAGCTTTCCATATATTGCATGTGTATTGTTGCTTTATATTGAGTTGAGTATCCAGAGTTGAGTACCCAGAGTCGAATATCATATCTTTGAGTTGAGTATCTAATCTCTGAGTTGAGTATCTTATCCTTGAATACTTCTGAGTTGAGTAAGTTGAGTAGTTTTGAGTATCCTTGAGTATTCCTTGAGTTGAGTAAGTTTGAGAATAGGTAAGTATGTTTCCTTTGTATCAAGTTTCAAGCTTATGTTATGTTTTAGAATTCCTCTTACATGCTCATACATTCCACGTACTGAGCCATTTGGCCTGCATCTTTTCATGATGCAGACACAGGTATTCAGGATCATCAACAGGAGAATCATTAATACATTCGAGAGTTCGAGTTAGCTATGGTGAGCCTCTTTATTCTCCGGAGGATTTCATTTGCTTTTCAGTTTAGTCTGGATGCCGTGGGTCTTATCCTGACTTCCATCTTTATCAGTTCGAGGCTTCATAGATAGTCAATATAGTTGAGAAGTTTATATTATTCATTTATTTTATTAAATGTTTTAAAGACTTAAGTGCCTATTTTATAGCTAGTTGAATATATTATTTTTATTCTAAGTTGTTCATTTGAGTTAAAGTTTCAAAAAATTGAGTTTATTGAATTTTATTTCAGTTTTAAGCTTTTGCATACTTAAGTTAGTCTTTCGCTTGTAGTCAGCTAGGATGAGGGTTCGCTTGGGGACCAATAATGGTTCTTAAGTGCCGGCCATGTCAAGGGTGTAGACTCAAGACGTGACAGGTGATCATCCCAATTATCTTTGAAATCAATCACACAAGCCCTCAACATATCCTCTAAGGTCTGAATAGCGCGCTCTGCTTGCCCATCTGTCTGCGGATGAAAGGAAGTACTTAAGTTTAGTTTTGAACCCAAGCCATTTTGGAATGAATTCCAAAACTGTGCAGTAAATTGTGAACCTTTGTCTTAAATAATGGAAATCGGAACCCCATGGAGTCTGACCACCTCTTGGATATAAAACTTAGCATAATCTTCTGCTAAATGGGTAGTCTTTATCGACAAAAAGTGGGCTGATTTGGTCATTCGATCAACAATCACCCAAATAGAATCATGCTGCCTGCGAGACCTTGGTAAAGATGTGATGAAATCCATATTAATAATCTCCCACTTCTATTCCGAAAGTTCTATATTTTGAGCCAAACCACCAGGATTTGACGCTTTACTTTAACTTGTTGGCAATTCGAACACTTAGCGACAAACTCTACAATACCCTTCTTCATACTACTCCACCAATAAACCTCTCTCAAGTCAAGATACATCTTTGTGGAATCCAAATGAATGGAATATCTGGAGTTATAAGCTTCCTCCATAATCATTTCTTGGAGCTCATCCACCTTTGGTACACACAACCTACTTTGGTACCGCAATACACCATCTCCCCCTTGTTCAAAAGCCAATGTTTTTTGCTTATGAACATTTGCTTTCAATTCAAGCAAAATAGGGTCTTGATCCTGCTTCCCTTTTACTTCTGACACTAATGATGATTTAGCCCCATTCATCACTACTACTCCTCTTTTGGTGAAATCCATTAGGTGAACTCCCAGGCGTTCAAGTCTATGCACATCCTTTGCTAGTTCTTTCTTATCTTCCTTAAAATGGGCGGTACTACCCATAGACAACCTGCTCAAGTCATCAACAACAACATTAGCCTTACCTGGGTGATAAAGAATACTCACGTCATAATCCTTGAGTAATTCTAACCACCTTTTTTGTCTGAGATTAAGCTCTTTTTGAGTAAACACATACTGAAGACTCTTGTGATTGGTGAACACATCCACATGAACACCATAAAGATAATGGTTCCATATTCTCAAAGAAAATACTACGGTAGCCAACTCTAGATCATGGGTTAGGTAGTTCCTCTCATGAACTTTCAACTGTCTGGAGGCATAACCTATAACCTTGCCATTCTACATTAACACACAATCTAAACCAACTCTAGACGCATCACAATAAACAACAAAGCCTTGCGTGCCTTCTGGTAAGCTCAATATTGGGCAGTAGTCAACCTCCTTTTCAACTTCTGAAAGCTTTTTTCACAAGCTTCAGACCATTGAAGTTTCATTGTTTTCTGAGTTAACTTGGAAGGGGATGAATAGATGAGAACCCCTCTACGAACCTTCTATAATAGCCAACCAAACCAAAGAAACTCCTAATATCAGTTGGAGACATGGGTCTAGGCCGATTCTACACTGCCTCTATTTTTTGAGTATCAACTTTAATTCCCTCTCCAGACATAATGTGGCCTAAGAATGCCACAGACTCAAGCAAAAATTCACACTTAGAGAACTTGGCATACAACTCTCTATCCTTTAGAGTTTAGAGAACTATTCTGAGATGGCTAGCATGATATTTCTCATTCCTCGAATACACTAGTATGTCATCAATGAATACGATAACAAACATATCTAAAAGAGGTTTGAATACTCTATTCATAAGGTCCATAAATGTGGCAGGCGCATTGGTCAAACCAAAGGACATAACTAGGAACTCATAATGGCCATAACGGGTCCTGAATATTGTCTTTGGAATATCACATTCCCTTACTCTTAACTGGTGGTAGCCTGGTCTGAGGTCTATATTAGAGAAACAAGTAGCACCATGAAGCTGATCGAAAATATCATCAATTCTCGGAAGAGGATACTTATTCTTGATGGTAACTTTGTTCAACTAGCGATAATCTATACACATTCTAAGGGAACCATCCTTGTTCCTCACAAATAAGATCGGAGCGCCCCAAGGTGAGAAACTTGGTAAAATGAAACCTTTATCTAGGAGATCTTTCAACTGCATTTTTAACTCTTTCAACTCTGCTGGTGCCATTCTATATGGCAAAATAGAGATAAGACGAGTATCTTGAAGAATGTCTATACCGAAGTCTATTTCTCTCTCAGGAGGGACTCCGGGAAGATCATCAGGAAAGACTTCTGGAAACTCGTTTACTATTGAAACTGACTGAATATGAGGTATCTCAACATTAGAGTCACTAACTCGGACTAAGTGATAGACACACCCCTTGGAAACTAACTTTCTTGCCTTAAGGTACAAAATAAAATGACCCTTAGGCACTTCTGAACTACTTTTCCACTCTAAGACTGGCTCATTTGGAAACTGAAAATTGACAACTCGAGTTCTACAACCAACTGAGGCATAACATGCATGAAGTCAGTCCATACCTAGAATGACGTCAAAATCTACCATGTCTTATTCAACTAAATCAGTCATGGTGTCCTTTTGATTGATGGAAATGACACAATCATGATATACCCGCTCAGCTAGAATAGACTCCTCAACAGGTGTAGAAACACAAAAGGGTTCACAGAGTTTCTCAGGAAGAACATCAAAATTATTTGCAACATAAGGAGTCACAAAAGATAAACTTGCTCTTGGGTCTAGAAAAGCATAAATATCAAAAGTAAAGACTTTGATCATACCAGTGACAACGTCTGGGAATTCTCTTTCTCTTGACGGCTAGTGATCGCATAAAGGCGGTTTGCTCCTCCACCAGTACCGGAAGTAACTCCTCTAGGTGCAGCCTTGTCTGGTGGAGCAACTGATGAAGATTGGGCTCTATTGCCCTGATTCCCTTTACCTTGTCACTTCTTAGGGGATTGTTTCATGAAGTGACCCTCATTTCCACACTTGAAACAACCTGTAGAGCCATCGCGACATTTACCTGGGTGGGTCCTACCACACTTAGAACATGTAGGAGCCCAGTTACCTCCTTGTGTCACACTACCCTGAGACTGTGCAGGTCTAGGTCTGAAGTGCTGTGAATTCTGACTATTGTACTCACCTTTGTTTTTGGGTGCAGGTGTACTAGAAGATGATGGAGCAGGTCCCTTTTTCTTTTATTGGAAAGAAGACCGGTTCACATTATTTCTTTGCTGCCCGGACTCATTCCCTAACGTCTTAGCCTTCTTATTTCTAAATTCCTCCGTATCCCTCAGCTTCTCTTCCTCAACCTGCTACATATAGACCATTAACCTTGCTATATCCATGTCCCCAATTAGCATGGCTGCCTTACATTCCTTACTCGACAGACGAGACAGCCCAGAAACAAGCAAACTCATTCTACTCCTCATATCTTCAACCATCTACGGAGCATAACGGGATAGTTGGGTGAACTTCAACCCATACTCATTAACACTTAGTGAATCTTGCTTAAGATTGAGAAACTCTCGTACCTTGGCCTCTCTCAGTTCTCGGGGAAAGAAACACCCATGAAAGCCTCATCAAAACAAGCCCAACTCGCAGGTGGTGCTCCATCAGCTCTATCCTTCTTCCACTGGTCAAACCAAGTCCTAGCAACATTCTTCAGTTGGTATGCAGCTAGTTCTACTCGCTCAGTATCGACAACGTGCATAACTTCAAATACCTTTTGCAGTTCCTTAATAAAGTTCTCTGGATCCTCAGTAGTACTTGAACCAATAAAACTTGGAGGATTCATCCCCAAGAACTCTCGGATCCTCGAAGTTATCAGCTTTTTCTTGTCGAGCCCCCCTTTATTTCCCAGCTTGGTTGGTCACAACTTGTCTTAATATCCTGATCGCTTCCCTGAACTCAGCATTCGTGACTTCTCCTTGGGGTTGCACTTCAGGTGCATTAGGTACCCCTTGCTCCTCAACGTTCCTCCTAGCAGGACAACCTTGGACAACTCTTCATGGAGGTATGATTAACTAAAAACACCTGCAAGCATGAATTAGAAGAAACTTTTTAGAGATCAAACTCTAACACACGAAATGAGCGTGAAAGAAGTGAGATAATCTCCTAAGTGTTGCAGCCTCCTAATTATAGATATGGCGCGCTTCACATCGATAACTAGGACTCTACAGACACGACTTCATAGATTCCCTAGGACTCTTAAACTCTGTTTTCTGATACCAAGTTGGTCATGCCCCGAGCCTACACCATGGCCGGGACTTACACTCGAGAACCATCGCTGGCCCCAAGCGAACCCTTGGCCTGACTTACTTACTCATTGGAAGACTTAAAAATAAGAAATAGTCTCAAAATATAACTCATGCAATAACTTAAGAGATAATAACTTAGCCAAAATGGAAACTCAAGTTTTAACGTATACAACTGAAAACGGAAATACTAAAGAACTATAACTACTCATCTATGAAGCCTCTAAAACAAAGAGGGATGTCGGGACAAGACCCCCCGATAATCCTAAAAGCTAAAGTATTGAAACAAAACAAGGTAATAAAGGATCCTCCGGAAAGCAAAGAGGCTCACCAACTGACTCTAAGTGCTCAACTGGATAAACGAGGCGCTGTATGTTGACCCCGGTTACCTGTGTCTGTGTCATGAAACGATGCAGGACAAATGGCATCAGTACATTGAATGTACAAGTATGCGAGGGGAATACTAAACATAACATAAGCTTGAAAGGAATCTAAAAGAAACACTTACCTTGGCTATACTCAACTCATGAACAACTTAACGCAAATGTAAAGTACACAACAATAAATATGGTGCAGTTGTACAAAGCATTTAAAACAGTAGGTAGCAATTCAATTTGTTAAAGAAATGCAATAACAACTCAATTTACTCATATAATAAAGTAACATAGTTTCTGTGGGAGTTTCTCTAACCAACAACCACCACTATGAGCCTAAGTGGTGATACAACGTCTTTCCCACGCTGCCAAAATTGTCCTATACTTTGTCGTCATATAGAACGTCTTCACTAAGTTGATCCACTAGTCTATGCTAAAAATTACTAAGGAATCATCTAAAAAGTATGATCATTTTCTACTCATGATGGCTACATGGTTTATGGAGACTTGAGTTATTATGAATTTGCATCCATATCGGTGCTCAATACTACTCCCAAAAATATACTTAACTAATATGTTTTTTTTAAGAAACTCTTTCTTTGATTTGAGATAATTACTCAAAACTTAGCTTAAAAGCTCTCTTGGAAATCTGTGTTTCCTTTCTTGCTCAAATGTGAAAACGTTTTAACTCTTAGGAATACTTAGTTCCTGTATAATCTTTGAAAAAATGAACTCTTACTCTTATTCTTTAGTTAACTCAAAGCTTAAGCCTTAAAACGAAGTTAAAACGATTGTAAAAGACTTTTGAAATACTCTTATGAACTTCTCTTGACTTGATTCTTAACTTCTTAGCTTGACTCTTAACTTTCCTTGAATTGAATTATGGATTCAAGCTTCATGATCTCATGTTTATGGATGATTTCATGATGTTTAGACGTACCTTAGAGTGTTGGAATCAACTAGGAAACATAGTTACGTTCCTAAGAAACTAATACGGAAAGAAGGGGGAAAAAGTGGGAAGAACTGGCGTCTTTGGCGCTCTGAGAGGCGCGGGGCGCCAGCCCTGAAACTTCAGAGAATGACTTGGGGCTCTCTGGCTGGTGCGGCACCCCAAAGGTCATTTTTCAGAGACAGATTTGGGGTGCGCTTAGAGGTGTGGCTCCCCAACCCCTTCACCCAGATTTTTGACGAAATTCCACCTTCGTTTTTCAACTCTAAACCCTCTAATTTCACCTAGTTGTTTCCCCAAATACATAGAATCGACTATACCCTCAATATATACAACATTCAACTCAAAATTCACACCTAAATACATGAATCAACCTCAAGAACTTCAACAACAAGAACCCACAAGATTTCAAACGAATTACCATCAAGAACTCATAGGATTTGCTTTCAAAACTATACAACTTCGCTGAATTGAATCATGATTGGCGCGTGGGTGAAATAACCCAATACTATGTGATCTCACATACCTGGTAGGGATTAACCCTTGGCAAAATCCACACGAAAATCTTCAAGAAATCGATGAATCTTGAAGTTTCTTCTCCTTTCTCCTCTTTTCTCTTTTCTCCAAGCCCTAGAATGAATTTCAATTTTTCTAAACTGATATAATTCTGATTAAACCCCAAATAATCTCCTAAAAATGAAATAAAATAATTGGGTAAGGAAAAGACCAAAATACCCTTCCAAAATCTGGTTTTAGACTTTACTTATTTGGAAAGCCCAACTTCAAATGGGTATATCTCACTCATACAAACTCAGAATCGCGCAAACTACGCGGCGTTGGAAAGATAATTCCAATATATTTTCTACGGTATCTGGAAGCACACCTAAATCATCCTGAGTTAGGAGTTATGGTCATTTGAAGTTGACACAAAACTCAAACTTAACATAACTTAACAAATTTTCATAGTTTTCATTCTTTCCTAAAATGACTATTTCCAATTCTAACTCTTTCAAGCTCTTTCAAATGACGACGTGCTACAATCTGTTCGTCCAGGTCCATGTGCTATACAGCTGAAAAGCTATCACGTAAGAGTTTGGTGAGGTCGTCAATGTACCACACCAATTAGAATGGACGAGGTTGTTTGTTCAACAGTTAATAACTCTTTATGGTTGATATATATTCAACAAAATAAGAAAAACAAATCACTCATTCATTCAAAGCGAGAATATTCAAGCTTCAACAAAACAGTAAGGGACCTCATAGATTGACGATTTGCTTCCTGAACCTACTGTTATTTTGATTGCTTGTAGTTGTGCTTACATTTTAGTATTCGTTTAATTTGTGTTAGAAACATTTCAAAACTTGTGTGAATTACTATAAGAACTTAGTTGAGGGTAGCTTTGTGTCTTACGTTGAAAGTCTATATTAATCAGTGAGGGTTAGTATAGTAGGCAATGCAGGCATTGCTTTGGCTCATTAAGTAATAGTTTGTATTACTTATAATAGAGATTAAGAGGTTAATCTCTTGTGTGGTTGTAAACTATGTTTTACTTTTGCTTGAGAAGATTAGTAAAAACAGTTAGAAATCATGTGAGACAGGTCATGATTTTACTCCCTTGAGCAAGGAGGTTTCCACGTAAAGTTGTGTGTGCTATCTTAACTTTCAGTATCTTCTTTTATTTATCGCAACTGTATTAAGGACCTGGTCCTATCGTAGCTAGTGGACGCATACATTCCAACAAGTGGTATTAGAACTTGACTTTTCTATTTGGGTAACACCAAGAAAAGAAAAGATCCTGAAGGAATGGCTACTCCACCGAGCCTGGAAGAAGGTTAGTCCACCACTAGACCACCTCGATTCAACAGGTAATTTTGTGGATGGTGGAAGACACGCATGCATGACTACATCAATGCTGAAGATACTGAGTTGTGTGATGTTATTCTTGACGGACCATACATTCCTACATTCATTTATTTACTTTTCAGAACTTATAATAATTAATAACTCATTGTTGGTGTCATTTCAAAGTCAATGTGTATTATCTAATAATAATGTAACCTTATGTAATCTCAACTTATATTTGATTATGTTAAATATTTGTATATCGTTAAGAAATACAATTTGAATTCTTAAATATAAGGGTGATATAGTAATTTTTGATAAAATGGCCATTTATAGACAATTTTTTAGTACTGCATCTTAAAACTGTTAGTCAAATGAATTTAAATTCTCCAAATAAGTATGATCAAGTAACTTTGAACAAAATAATTATATATATGAATATTTTTCCATTAACTAATCTTTGACTTTATATTTAGTAACACAAGACAAAAAAAGAAAAACAATCAATTCTTTTACCCTTTTTCCTATTTTAGCCGGTATTCAGTGTCCATCAAAATAACGGCTAAGACCATCTTTCCTTGACTCATGTGGTATATCTAGAAAAACTTAGAATACTATTCTCAATAGACCACATTGTATAGGATCACTTATCCCACTATTATAAAACCTGTTGAGCTTTCTCTTGCTCTCACTCATCAAATTATAGTTTTTCTAATATTTTTTGTGTTCTCTATTTTTCTCTCTCCCATAACTAGTTTTCATGTTGTGAGTGAGACACCTTTATTTTCCCTTTTCACATTTGATTAAACCTAAACTGAACTTCTTGCTTGGTTTGTTTTCTAATTATTTCATTTTCATTCTTGGCCTTGAATTTGATGTGAGAGATTTTAGCATTGGAGATTTTAGCAAACATGGGACTGCATTTGAAATACTTGAAAATGGTAATATATATATATATATATATATATATATATATATATATTAGAATTTGCATTTTTTAAAAATATTGTAAGGCTATTCTTTTAATGTCTCTTGTGTTCTAGCTTTATGGTTAAATTGATAGTAAATATTTCTTGCATTGTTTCTTTTTCAATCTCTACCACGTGCTTTGATATTTGTTCGTTCTTTTTTTTCTGTTGTGGTATAGGATTAAAATTTTTCATTTTGAGAAATTGTTTGATTCATGTCATATATAATTAATTGATAGTCAATTATTTGAATCAATAGTTGCTTTGTTGATACTTTTTTGAGCTCGTAATATTTATTCACCCAATTAACAGGGATGACTCAAATACATTAGTAGAGAAAGTTAAAGTCGAATGAAGGCCTTGTTTTAAACAATCTATTCCTTTAGCTCTATAAGGTGCAAAATTGTGAATAAATTTTTCGTATTAGATTTTTTTTAATATTCTTTTTCAATTAATTTTATATCCAATTCATTTAATTTTCTTGAGATATATTACACTAGATATGCCAAATTGGATTATATATATATATTTTATTTTATTTTTTTGGGAACAAAAAGAGTGGTTGTTTGAGGGAAAGGGAAGCCAAAAAATCTGGGGAATTGACGTCCCCCTTGTTCTTGTAAGTCTTTCCTCACATATGAAAAGTTTATTTTTCAAAAAAAAGTTTATAACCTATTATTGAAAAATAATAATTAGGCCGCTCAATTTTTGGGGCCTAAGTGGTTTCAGGGGCAGACCCACATGCAGTCGTTTGGGTGCTCGAGCACCTATTAACCTCGACGTAAAACTATTTATATATATAGTAATTTCTTTAAAATCTAAATATATTGAATGTTCAGCACCCAGTGAACGAATCTCTTGATGGATGCATTGGTCAAATAATTAGTTTTAAGGCTTTGTTTTTAGAGGAGGTCAAGGATTCGATTCTTGCTTTGAACAATTATTTACACATTTTCTAATTTTCTCCCAATATAAACTCTCCTCTCCTTTTCTTTTCTTTTCTTTTCTTTTTCTTTTTACTTTATCGTGACATGATAAAACTAAAACGTCATATTCAATCACTTTTCTTATTTTATTTGAGAAAATTTTGGCTATTTGGTTAAGAAATCCTTCAAGCTAATTTTTTTCCCTCAAAACCTGAACTTTTTTTTTTTTTTTGTAATGGCAATACTAATCTTATTTTTTCTCATTAATTTTAAATAACTATGCACCTATACAATGTGATTTATAATAATTTTATATTAAAAGAAGTGAGCACCCACAAGTCAAAAATTCTAGATCCGCCACTGAGTGGTTTAGAAACAAACCTGTCAATTAGAGCATGTGCTCTTTGATATTAGAAACCAAATACATCGATGTTTTGTTTCTTATATATTAAAAGGAAGAAATTCATTGCATACCCAAGAACCCAAAATTCTCCCCTTTTTCAAGAATTAACAAAAAATAAAATAAAATTGTGTGAAAAGATGAGCTATCTGAAGCCCATGTTTTTGGAGATTTACAAATTGCTTAAATTCGACCTTCGTAATGATTCAAATTTCGAGTTTACTTTCCATCATCAGTAAACTTGAAATGTGGATCCTTAAGAAGTTTAGATTTAAGTACATTGTAAGCCTCCAAGAATTTGGTCTTAAGATCACTTATTTTTTCGTAGAGAAAATTGTTGTTTATGTTAATTTTAGAAAAAGAGGAGAATTTTTGAGTTTTTGGTATGCAAAATTTTTCTTCCTTTTTATATTAAGGAAACAAACAACGGTACGTACTTTGTAACACCCTAGGTATTTAAGCTCATTCTTTGTTCTGTGTTAAAGGCTTATGAGCCTAAATTTGAGAGTTTTGTGGCGTCATTGCTCGTTTTTAAGAATATTGGTTTTTAACTATATTTGCTAGAATATATTTATAGTTCTTCCTAAAATGCCCTGATTATTTATGAGACGTTCTGTAGTTACGATATATTTGTGAATGTATTTATCTTATAAGAGTTTTATAAATTATTAATATTTTAAGTGAGTTAGTAAGGAAAGTTATGTTGAAAAATCATACCATATCATATATCATACTCCCTCCATCCCATTTTATGTGGCACCATTTCCTTTTTGGTCAGTCCCAAAAAGAATGTCACATTTCCTTAGATGGTAAGTATTTAAAGGTGCAATTCCTCTTTTACCCTTGTTGGTCCCACTTAATCTTAAAGATAGTACTCCAATACATTTATGAGGAGAGAGAAAAGTGAGTCTACTTTTTAATATGACTATTTTTTGAAGGGGAAATTTGGTAAACATTTCAAAGTCTTCATTTATTTCTTAAACTCCGTGCTCGGTCAAATGCTGCCATATAAAATAGGACGGAGGGAGTATATATATATATATAAAAGAGAATCCTCAACCCGGTGACATGGCGCCACCACAAATAAGAATTCTCTTTTATTTTAACATATTTACAAAAGGAGCATACCATGGAGATAATTGCAACTTGGACATTGGAAGCACCATAAAAGGTGTCTGAGATCTCTTTGGTCTACTAAATTATTTGTGAAGCCAAAGAAGCACCTATTATTTCCAAGTCAAATATGGTGTACATGTTTCCTCTTGTAGCAGTTCGGGAATTTGAATGATAACACAAAGGTGCCCAGTGAAGAGGGGGGATTTCATCAATCACAACAAGGTCTTTCTGAGTTCAAGTCGATCTGCAGACGAAATGCTATCTCAATTTAGACATTTTTGTTTTGTCTGACTGATCGGTCAATGTAATGAAAAGAATGTGACGATAATCATTTACGAGTCTTAAAAATCATCTGTATATGTATGGTCTTCCAAATTTGAATTGGGCACAAAGTCTTAGGCTCAGCAAAAGGACTTCACTTTCTTCATACCGGTTCTCAGGAGGCATCTATTCATTGTGATGTCAAATGTCGTCCTAATATACTTCTTGATAAAGTTTCTGATTTTGGACATTCGAAAATTGGTGCAACACATGTTAATACTTCTAGAAAAGGATGCTTCAGACACTACTAAAAAACTGCCAAAAAACGATAGATTGAAAAGCGACGGACAACGTCACTCAAAAAAATGATGATTTTTGCCACGCTGTCTGTTGCTTTTTGATAAAAAAATTATTTAAAAATTATTTGTCAAAGAGAGACGGACAACATCTGTTAGTCCGTCGCTTTTTTTAGTTGATTTTTGCGCCAAAATATATATAATTAAAAATTATTTATTTAATATAAATAGCAACGCCGTCCGTCGCTTTTATTAAAAATAATTTTATATAAATTATAATATTAACGACACTGTCCATCACTTTAACTTTATTTTAAGATATATTTTTTTAATATAGCGACGGACAACATCTTTATGTCCATCGCTTCTTGGCCAAAATACTTGGTCAACTATTTTTAAAAAGTGACGAACAATGTCTCTTAGTCCGTTGCTTTTTGGTCAAAATATCGGTCAACTATTTAAAAAAAAGCGACGAACATAGAGACGTTGTCCGTCGCTTTTTATTAAATATCTAAAACAGATCCGCGATTTTCCCCCATTTCTACATTTGTGAAATTCTCCTCCTTCTCTCCACTCCTTACCACCACCACTGCGTCGCTGCTACCACCGGACCCGCCGCTCACTAGCCTCCACCGCTACTTGCTTCTCTAGAGCTGCCGGACCAGACGCCCAGTGGCGGATCTAGGATTTTCGACTTGTGGGTGCTCATTTCTTTTAATATAAAATTATTATAAATCACATTGTATAGGTGCATAGTTATTTAAAATTAATGAGAAAAAATAAGATTAATATTGCCATTACAAAAACAAAAACAAAAAAAAAAAACGTTCAGGTTTTGAGGGAAAAAAATTAGCTTGAAGTATTTCTTAACCAAATAGTCAAAAATTTCTCAAATAAAATAAGAAAAGTGATTGAATATGACTTTTTAATTTTACCATGTCACGATAATTTCATATAACGTAAATGAAATTATTCCTAAAAGTTATATAAAAGAAGTAAAAAAAAAAAGAAAAAAAAAGGAGATTTTATAATAGGAGGAAAAGAGAAAATTATAAAATGTGTAAATAATTGTTCAAAGCAAGAATCGAACCCTTGACCTCCTCTAAAAACAAAGCCTTAAAACTCACTATTAGACCAATGCATCCATCAGGAGATTCATTCACTGGGTGCTGAACATTCAATATATTCAGATTTTAAAGAAATTACTATATATATAAATAGTTTTACGTCGAGGTTAATGGGTGCTCGAGCACCCGAATAGCTACATGTGGGTCCGCCCCTGCAGACGCCGCCGCCTGTCTCTCCTCTCTCTTCAATCTCTCCTTCTCCTTTAAGGTTAGGGTTTAATAATGCATCATTTTTTTTTTCAAATTGAACTATATTTTGATTTTGTTAGCTATTTAATTGTAATTAGTTTATTGAATTTGTGTTTATTGATTGTTAGTTTGAATTAGAATTATTAGTTCGTGAGTGAATTGCAAATTTTAATGTTAGGGTTAGTTTGAATTAGGGTATCTTAGGATTTGTTTGAATTTGGGTATTTCTTGAGTTAATTAGTTTTATTTTGGGATTGTAGGATTAATTTGAATTAGGGTATAATTTAAGGAGTTGTTTGAATTTGGGTATTATTTGAGTTTGTTTGATTTTCGGATTTTAGGACTAACTAGAGTTTGAATTATTATTGAGATTTTAGAGGCTAATAGTTTGAATTTGGGATTAGGAATAGCTAGCTAGTTTGAATTTAGGATTTTAGCACTAGTTAGATTTTAAGATTTTAGGACTAGTTTGAAATTGTGATTTTAAGACTAGTTTGAATTTGAAATTTAGGACTAGTTTGAATTATATTTGAGATTTTAGGACTACTAATAGTTTGAATTTGGGATTTTAGCACTAGTTTGATTTTTGAATTGTAGGAGTACTTTGAATTTGTGATTTTAAGACTAGTTTGAATTTGGAATTTAGGACTAGTTTGAATTATATTTGATATTTTAGGACTAATAGTGAATTTGGGACACTATCTAGCTAGTTTGAATTTGGAATTTTAGGGATTTGAATTACAACTTAATTAGAAGTTATAATTAATTATAACTTGAATTTACTATAAATTGAACTTAATTAGGAATATGAACTTGAAAGGTTGCTGACTTTAATTTATTAGAACTTAATTTCTATTCTTATTAGAACTTGGATTTTACTTGAACTTAATTAGAATTTTGTAGTACTTGAAAATTTTATTGACCTTAAATAATTTGAACTTAATATAAATTAATTAGAAATTTATTAAACTTAATTAATTTATAATAACTTGGAAACTTAATTAGGAATTAATAAAAACTTAATTTTGAACTTAACTAGAACTTGAACTTAATTAATTAGTATTCATTATTTAATTAAGGTTTAACTTTAATTTGTAGATGTTGAACTAATTGAACTTAATTAGAATTTGAATATATAACTAATTATTGAATTTGCACTTTATATATAACTAATAACTTTTATAATATGAACTTGAATTTAGAAATTGAACTTAAATATGCTTTAGAAATTGAACTTGAAGTTGGTCTTGAACTTGAATTTTTAATTAATTAGAACTTAATAATTAAACTTAATTAATACTTTGGACTTAATTTATAATAACTTTGACTTAATTCGAATTAACATAATTAATACTTTGGACTTAATTTATAATAACTTGGACTTAATTTATATTAACAATGAATTAATGTAGTAAAATTATTATTAAATTTAATTTATAATATAATTGAATATCTATATTTTTGTAGATGGATCATCGTTTGTGGATGCATAATATGCATTATGAAACTGATGCTGGTTTAAAACCTGAGTTTATTGACCGTGTTAGAGATTTTATTGAACATACAATGACACTTGACATTTTCAAGAATAATGGATTGGTTAGGTGTCCTTGTAGTGCATGTAAGTGCTTAATTTTTTTAAAATCAGATACAGTTATGGTTCATTTGTACTGTAATGGATTTAAGCCTAGATATTGTATGGATTGATCATGGAGAAAGAGATGGATTGGATGGTATGTTTCATAATTCGATGGTTGTGATGAATATAATATGCTTGCACCACATGGTCAAATTAGGGTTGAACATAATAGGGTTCATGAAATGATCAATGATGCTTTCGGGGTTCAAGGTGGGATGGAACCCGAAAAATATTTTGATGAAGCTCCTAATGAAGAAGCAAGACGCTTCTATGATCAATTAGAAGAGTATGGTCGTCCACTATGTGAAGGGAGTCCGCATTCTGCTTTGTCAATTGCGGTTAGATTAATGAATATTAAATCAGATTGGAATGTTCCTAATGCGGCAATGGACTCAATGGTTGATCTTTTAGGTGAACTAGTTAATCCGGAGTTTAACATACCTAAGAACTTCTATCAGGCAAAGCATTTGGTTTCCAAGTTAGGATTGACGTATGATAGAATTCATTGTTGTGTTAATGGTTGCATGTTGTTTTACAAGACTAATAGTGAATTAGAAAATTGTAAGCTTTGTGGACATGCTCGTTATGATGCCACCGGGTGTCTTGTCTCATCCATCTGATGGTGAAGCATGGAAGCATTTTGATAATGTATATCCTGATTTTGCTAGTGAACCAAGAAATGTTAGATTGGGGTTGTGTGCAGATGGCTTCACACCATTCTCTAATGCTGCTTCGCCTTATTCATGCTAGCCGATATTTCTTACTCCGTATAATCTTCCTCCTGAAATGTGCATGACCAGTCCCTACATCTTTCTAAGTTGTGTTATTCTAGGTCCCCATAATCCAAAAAGTTTGATTGATGTCTATCTACAACCATTGATAGATGAGCTCAAACAATTGTGGTTTGAAGGCGTTTTGACTTATGATATATCAACTAAGGAGAATTTCGTTATGCGTGCTTCTTTAATGTGGACTATTAATGATTTTCTTGCATAGGGGATGTTGTCTGGTTGGATGACAGGTGGAAAGCTAGCATGTCCGTATTGCATGAAAAATAGTAAGGCATTCACTTTTAAGCATGGCAGAAAAAATACATGGTTTGATTGTCATCGCCAGTTCTTGCCAATGGACCATAAGTTTAGAAAGATGAAAAACACATTTAGGAAAAATAAGGTTGAAAGTGACCCCCACCTCCATTACTCACAGGGTATCAAATTTAGGAGTTTCTCAATTACCTAAAGTTACAGAAGCTTCACCTTCTAGACTTCCTGGATATGATGTTGAACATAATTGGACCAAACAAAGCATATTTTGGGAGCTGTTGTATTGGAAGGACAATCTCCTACGACATAATCTTGATGTGATGCACATTGAAAAAATATATTTTGACAATTTGTTTAACACAGTGATGTTAAGGGTAAGACAAAAGACAATCCAAAAGCTAGAATGGACATAAAGGAATATTGTAGGAGAAAAGAGTTCTGGCAACATGAATTACAGAATGGTAAAATTGTTAAGCCCAAAACCAGCATTTCATTCACATTGGATGAGAAACGTGAAATTATTGAGTGGGTTAAAAATTTGAGGATGTCGGAGGGCTATGCTTCGAATTTAGGAAACAGGCAGATATGAATGAAGGAAAATTGATAGGTATGAAAAGTCATGATTGCCATGTGTTCATGGAAACTTTAATTTCTATCGCTTTTAGCCATCTACCCGAAAAGATATGAAAACCGGTCACAGAGATAAGTCATTTTTTAAAAGATTTGTGTTCTGGAAAGTTGTTGGAGAGTAGTTTAGATAGGATGGAGGAAAATATTCTTGTTACTACTACTATGTTGGAGAAGATATTTCCATGTCGTTTCTTTGATGTGATGAAGCATCTTCCAATTCACCTTGTACAAGAGGCCCGCCTTGGAGGTCCGGTTCAAACATGATGGATGTATCCATTTGACAGGTATCCATTTGAAATATTCACTAAGTTATATATATTCACCAAGTCTTTTATTAACATATATCTACATATATACATGCAGAAAAATTGGCAGTTCCAAGCAAACGATTAAGCAAAGGGGAAAAATCGAAGGATCAGTTGTTCAAGGTTATATTGGGAGAGAAGCTGGTGATTTTTATTCTTATTACTTTGGTGATGATGTGTCATGTAGGAGAAATAGGCCCAATCGCAATGATGAAGGTGATATTGATCCTTTATTTCCATCGATATCATTTTTTAATCAAAATGGTCAAGGATCTAAAAAGTGTGGAAAGCGAGGCTTCACTAATATGAAAATGCAATCAGCTGTGACACATATTTTGCTTAATTGTCCAGAGATTCAGCCATATGTCAAGAAAGTGTTAAAAATATGTTATAAAATTACATATTAATAAGTGTTCAATAACTAACGAAATACTTGAATGTAAAATGATCAGCTTGTTCGTAAACACATGGGGTAATGATGTCATCTATACAAAAAATTTCAAATGGCTGAGGAACTATGTAAGTGTGCAATCACTAAGTACTTCATAATATATTCATGTTATACTAAATTGTATTACTTGAAATAACAATCACGTAGGTTTAACGATGAATACTCAAGTGTCCAACATTTGCAATTAGTGAAAGAAGTAGCACTTGGACATGAATCTCAGGTACTTACAATGAATAAGTATTGTGTCAATGGTTTTAAGTTTCAAACTGAAGATGTTTCTAGGAACAAGAAAACAAATAATAGTGATGTCTACATACAAGGTGATGTTGATGGTACTAGCCAAACTATTGAATATTATGGTGTCATTCATGAAATTATTGAAGTGAGGTATTCAGGTTGGCATAAGAAGGAGATTGTATTGTTTCGGTGTGAGTGGTTTGACCCATCACATAGAGGCACAAAGGTGGACCATCACCATAATATAATTGAAGTTAAGCACACCAGGAAATACAGAAGTTATGATCCTTTTATCATTGCATAAAATGCTAAACAAGTGTATTACGCTCCATATCCATTGCGTAGAGACAAAGCTGATTGGTGGGTTGTTATAAAAAAGTAAGCCTGTGGGAAGAATTCGAATTGACAATATCTTAGATGTGGCGTATCAAAATGATGTTGCAATTTTTCAACAATAAGTTGATGTTGAATTGGAAACCATACTACAACATCCTTAACACATATTAGAAGAAGTATCTGATGATGAGATATTGAATGTTGAGGAAGAAATATCTGAGAATGAGGAAAATGAATCATTTGATGATGAAGAATGGGACGATAATGAAAATGAAACAACTGAGGAGGAAGAATGCGAGAATGATGGAATTGAAACAAGCGAGGAAGAATAGTGTAGAATGAAAGCTAGCTAGTATATATATGTAAGTTAGTGTATTTTGCTAATTTTATTTAAATTATTATTTTTATATATATTATACATGTAAATTTGCATACAGATGTCATCAGGTAGTGACGGTGATAGATATCGCGAGCATATTGGAGTTAGCCAGACTAAACAGGCTAAAAGAAGAAGCCTAGGAGGCCCATAGATCCTGAGGATATTGTAGGATCTATTTCTTTTGCACCAGAGCGCATCAACCATGATACTCATTTATTTGTTGTTTCGTTTGGTGCGGCGGATCCTCGACATTATTATCCTAATTACCATCGACCAGTCGGTGCTTCCTCTACTTTACATGCATTGCCTGCACGAAGCTACGATGACCTACCTTTACAGGTTATTCGTCGAACACAACCCTTATCGGCAGGTACTCCATCTCTCACATATACATCTCCTCAGTTATCTGCCATGAGGATTGGAGATTCTAGTAGCGAGCAGTCAGATGCTATGACCGATACGCCTCCATTGACTCAGTGTTTTGTGCATCCTGATGTATCACCCTCATCTACAACTAGACCTAGTGCTACACCAGATGATGAGATGCCTGCTCTAGCTCCTGGCCAGAAAAAACAGACTTGGTAGAGTCATGATTGAGCCGGATCGATCATTGTAAGTTTGTTTTGTTATTTATTTGTTAGTTTATTTTATTTATTTATTATACTTTAATAAATTATTCATGAACTAACATGTTTATTATGTGTTTTGTAGGTGGCATCTTGCAAAGGATGCTTCCCAGGTTCTAAAAGACTGTGCTAGAAGACTTTATACACAGACTTATCACTCTTGGAGCGAGATTCCAAATAGAATACGCCAGGCGATGTTTAATGAATTCAAGATATATATTTTTTAGTTAAGTTTAGTATACTTTACTTTTTTTTACTATCGATCTAATTAATGTTATTCAATTTTTTTCAGACTATGTGTACTTGGGAGTCGAGGTACAATTAGGTCATTATGACCACATTTGAGAGGAGGGCATCCGCCAGACTGTCTAGCTGGCTAAAGAAAGTTCGGGATAGTCCTGAACGTTCGGATTGGATGTTGCCTCATGTTTTTGATGAATTGGGTCTGTATTGGAACACAGGCAAGTTTAAGGCAATATCAGAACAAGCCAAAAAGGCTAGAGGCAGTCTTAAGGGTGGCTCGTTGCACACCGAAGGTGCAAAGACCGTTGGAACAATTACAAGAGAGATGGTAAGTTTTAATTCAAACTTTTAAATAAATAATTAGTTGATTCATATATATCATTATAAATTTCAATTTTTATTTATAGGAAAAAGAATTGGGACGCATTCCCATTGAACCAGAGGTTTTCAAGAAGACTCATGTCAGGAAGAAAGAAAATGAGTCGGATCCGGATGTGTGGGTGGAAGAAAGGGCCGAATGAACTTTTGTAAGTTATTTAATAAGAATAATATATATTAATAGTGAATATATTTATGATATGTATATATATTGATGTTAATTTTTATATTTAATATGCAAAATGAGTTTCAGCACTACGCCACTGAGAATCTAGATAGTTCGGTCGAAATGACACCTGGACTGTCCACCCAGATTTGGAAAGAAAAAGTGGTATGGGGGACATACAAGGGTAGATGCTATGGTCTAGGTTCTCAAAACGATGTAAGACGACTCCAGTCAGACTTAGAAGGTATTGGATCGTCACGTCAAGCCAAGGCACTTGACGGTGTTCAGATTGTTGTTATGTTAGCTTAAATAGCACAACTTACAGCGGCACTGGCAGAGTCGGAGCATAGAAGAGTAGCTGAACAATGAAGCATGAGCGAGATCGTTCAGCAAATCAAAGAACAAGTGATGAACCTCTCTCGTTGACCTACTACTTTGGCTCCCGAGGACACCGACGACGACAGTGATGATGAGGATGATTATGTAGATCTCACTCCCTAGTTTAGATCTCTGGACATTTATGAAATTTTGAAACGAAATTTGAAAGACTTTATAAGTCTTTAAATTGTGATTTAGATACTTTTGAATGTTATTTTAAGTTTGTTATTTTATGTTTTGTGTAGATTGTTTATAATTGTGTGTGATTGATTGGACTGAATAGTGTAGAATTGAATTGAATTGAATTTGCAGATGGGCAGTAGAAACTGCAAAAAAATTGCAGAAAAAGCAACGGACAGCGTGGTTTTGTCTGTCGCTTCTCTGGATTTTCCAAACAAATAATTTCCAGAAAAGCAACGGACAGCGTCCTTTTGTCCGTCGCTTTTTTGGAATTTTCAAAAATAAAATTTCCACAAAAGCGACGGACGGCATCGCCTTTTGGAAATAAAAAAAATGAAAATTATAATAGAGAAATGGAGTCCGTCGCTTTTTTTAAAAAAAAAAAGAGTCAAAAAGCGTCGAGCTAAAAAGCGACGGAAGTGACTGCGTCGCTTTTCTGTCGATTTTGGCCGAAAAAGCGACGCAGTCCGTCTCTTTTGGCCGCCGTAGTTTTTTGGCAGTTTTTTAGTAGTGGGATACTTAATTCAAGAGTCTCTGTAGCAACAACTAATTGAGAAATCTGATTTCTATTCCTTTGGATTTGTAATATTTGTAGTCTTTTGTGACAGGCCCGTTATCGATCCCTTATTTCTTCCCTAGGAATTGATCAATTTGATTGAATGTGAGGTGAAATTTTAAGGACCAAAGAATCAAAAACGATCATTGATCCTAGGATTGTACGTGAGATAACACTAGAATCCTGGATGAAGTTTGTAGAGACTATTAAGAAATGCAAGGCTGAATATGGTGCAGATCGACCGACTATGGGAAATTTTTTGTGGAACTTGGAATATATATGCATCAAAACTTAAATGGAAAGAAAAAAAAAACTCAAGAGATCATTTGGGTAACAACAGTGTCTTGAGTACATAATACAACATGGAGATTATGACAGATCTTATGGTGTTTTAATGAGCAAAGTACTTTGCCTAATGGTGAAATCTGAAAACAAAGACTCATGTGACATATGTTAAGACAAAATGCAGGTCCATTTAATAAACTCTGCCCGTGGATTGTATATGTTTATTCTCTCTACATTAGATTTTGTGTTATAACAGATACTTGCATTGATACTATTGATTTTGAACATCAGTTTTACTATACATTTTTTAATTTCATGAATGTCTTTTTACCTAATTCTTCACAAGCCACGTTGTTGCACGATAGAGCAATTCAAACGTTTGTGATTGAGAAAACTGATTACCGTTTTAATTGAAGTGTTGTGTCTATATTCATCATCAAAAATTCACAATTTGAAGTCATTATGGTATTGCATTTTTCATTTTTTGTCAATTTATGATGTTCCTCAACTATACTTGCACAAAATACTCCAAGATCAAGTGGATTTTTTCCCGATTTATTAATTTCTTTGGTATTTAAAATTCTAAAGGGTGCCTTCTATGACTCAACGCTGGAGAGATGCATTTGGAGGATTATCCTTTACATCAAGTGAACTTATCGTTTGTGGAATAGTTACAGAATCTCCATGAATATGATCAAACCATATTCCATGGTATTTACATGAGGTTCCTCTTTAGGAAAGCACATGAGAGGAATTTTATTATCCATGTTTTATGTTTTATTTTTATTTCTTTGGCTTTGTTTTGAGAACTCTATCATTCAATTCTGATTTTTTTCCTTTTTCTCTTGATTCCACATTATCCAAGATGCTTTAAATAGTGTTATCTCTCTTCATAACCTTTAGGGATAGCTAATTTGTTATCAAATGCATAGTGATCTTAGGCGTATTTATATGCCTAAGTTATCAATATTTGCCCATGAATTGATTGAAGTAACGAATGATCTTGAGTCTATTAGCTTGATTTCGTTGTACTTGTGATATTATGCACTAAAATATGTGATTAGAGGTTTCAGGAACTCTCAAGGAGATTGGAGTCAAATGGAAAGAAAAGATGCAAGGATATGATGAAAAGAACCTAAGGCTAAAGGCCCTAGGGCCAGGCGCACTGCTAGGCGTGAGGCGCCAAGGGTCAACATTCAAAGAGGCCTTTCAGGCGCTCTGAGAGGCGGGACGCGCCAAGGCCCAACATTCTGGGGCCTTTCGCAGGCGCTCTAAGAGGCGCGACGCGCTAGGATGGAAATCGCAGAGGTGAAGTTTGGTCGCGCAAGTAATATAGATTCTTTAAGAAATGAGTTATCGTTCCCTAGTATCGCGCCCAAACTTCACCTCTGCGGTTCCATCTTGGCGCTTCGCGCCTCTTAATGCACCTGAGAAAGGCCCAGAATGTTGGGCGTTGGTGCGTTGCGCCTCTCAGAGCCTGAGAGGCCTCTCTGAATGTTGTCCCTTGGCGCCTCGCGCCTAGCAGTGCACCTAGCCCTGGGGCCTTCAGCCTTAGCTTCTTTTCAGCATATCCTTGCATCATTTCTTTCCATTTGACTCCAATTTCCTTAAGAGTTCCTGAAACCTCTAATCACATATTTTAGTGCATAATGGCGCAAGTATAGCGAAATCAAGCTAATAGACTCAAGATCATTCGTTACTTCAATCAATTCATGGGCACATATTGACAACTTAGACATATAAATACACCTAAGATCACCACCCCACACTTAGACTTTTGTTTGTCCTCAAACAATTTTTAGACTATCAACTTTTTTTCACAACCCCTTGGACTTATCAATGCACCTTAAAATCAACCAAACATTTTTAATCATGATCTTGTAGTTCACAATGAATGCAACATTTCACAACATTTACACCAAGTTACAACACATGCTCAAAGAATGACTCTTTTACTATTATTGCAGGCTAATGCAAACTCATACAAACACATCAATTAGATAATCTTAGACATGCTATGAATTCCCTCACTTGTTCTTGTTTAGTAAAGCCTTTTACTCAAGCAATTTGCAATATCAACAAGGCCTATTTTTCAAACAATCAACTCACCCTCACAAAAAAGGTTCTTACTTTTCTCAACATACCATAAGCTTGCCAATAGTGTATTATTACTTTCGCATTATATTTCGCAAGGAATCAAAAGGACTTTCATTTGGTTGTAATGTCGGCTTATGGTAAGGGAGGGAATATTTAGGAATCATTTAAGTGACTACACCTCCCTAATGCACATGTCATTATTTTACCAACAATCTCGTTTATAGCTTTTCTTTCCTCCTAGTACACACTTCATGACTATGTACCCCTTTTTGTTGCTCCATCTTTGCCCTTCATATATTTATATATTTTTTTATTATATTTTTTTGTCATGCCTTTACACTAGCCACCCTCACTCTAGATTTTAAGGTCTGAGTAAAGTACAGATTATCCTTGGTAGGATTAAGGCCAATGTTTAGAGCATATTTCTGAAATAGCCACCCTCAATTGAGTTGAGGTGCACATTGTCACTAAGGACCAGGGCCAAAACAGAGTTCTTACTTACCCTTTTCTTTTCCACGCAATTTAGTAATTCACCCTTTCTTTAATCAACCAACAATTTTCAATCCTTCTTCTTAACATAGTGCATTAAGGATTTTATTAGGATCAAAAGAACTTGGTATCGAACAAATGGGTTTCGTCTTATCATGTGGCTTATCAACAAACAAGGTTAAAGGCTCAATGGGGTTTCACTAGGGATAATTTCAATGGTCGGCATACAAGTAGAATCAAGAATTAGTTAATTCAAAGACGCCTCCATCACATTCCCTAAGTCATACAAGCTACTAATTCAACACACACAAGACAAGTTCTAGATATCAAATTAAGCAAGAACCAATCAACACTCACCACACATGGCATCATGACACATATAAGGATATATCAACTAAATGCTCCTACAACTTGCATTACGGTATCATTACACAATTAAGGCCTATTTATTTTTTTATTTTGAGTCTAAACTAAGAACAGATGCTTGTTACAAGGTTAACACTCTATTACACTTTTCCACTTGTGACTACCCATGATGTTTGGCTAACTTTTTCGGACATAGTTTCAAAACACCAAGGTTGGTTTCTCAATCCTACTCTTCTATGTGACTAATTTTCCCTTAAGACGGTCGGCATTCATCCATCATTGGAAGTTGTCACTCCTATGACGACTCTAAGACTCAATAAAGCAATAAACTAGTCCTAGTCGGTTCAAAAGGACAATCCTAGTAAAATTATCGAAAACAAACGTTGAGGAACCCAAAAATAAAAAAAAATAAAAATTTAACTAAAAACTAACACTAGACTCGATAAAGCAGTAAACAACTATATACAACAGAGACATATTACCCCACCCCACATTTTAAAAATAAGCACTGTCCTCAGTGCACAATTAAAGCAAAGTACAGAGTTAGGAATACTCCCTTGGGCCTCTAGGACTCATCGTCACCGCAATCAAACACCATCAAGGCATTAGCCTTCTCATCCACAACAGCATCCTCCTCATCATCCATAGCCTCATCAGTAGTAGCCTCATCATCATCCAGAAGCTCTAAGAATACGGGACTAGTCCTGCATAAGAACGTTGCACTCTCGATCAAGGGGTAGCGCTCCGCTATGGTCTCCATCTCATCATCTATAACCGAACGACCACCTATCCGCAGCTACAACTCTACCATACCGAACATTCTTGCCATAACACTGTAATCACGGGCTTGCCTCCCTTGGGCAGACAAGACAGGTCCATGAGACGTGTCTAGTGCCTTTGTTTGAGTCACATCAACTAACTTACCCATCAGATCCAGGTGAAAAGCAATAGTCACGTCCACAGCCTCTTCCTCAATACCTTGGGCCCTCAGAAAATGGGTTATCAAACCCCCATAGCAAAACCTCCACCTCATATTATTCCTAAATTTCATCATGTTTTGTCTAAGGATTGCCCCTACATTAATGGGCATCCCCTTTTTCAGCATATAAACCAACACCACCCTATCCCTTGTTACCTTTGTCAGATGTTTCGCAGGTAGTAGCACAGTACACACTATCTTTAACCACACCCTAGCAACTTGATTGAAATTAGAAAATTGAGGGTATTATACCTCCCAGTATCCTTGCTACACTCCCACCTAGCCGTGAACTCTACCCTACATAAAGTATGTTGGATATCCCTATAAGGAGGTTTATTCTTCAATCTATTAAAGTCATCAGAATCACAATTCGGGGTCCCCAAAAATTCATTTAGTATCGTAGCATTGAACTTCACATCCTTACCTCTAATAGGAACAATTTATACTTAGTTTCAGTGAGCCAATTTGCATAAAACTTACGAACTAATGATAAATTACAATCTCCCGAATGAACACAAATAAATCTCAGCCCCAACTCAAGCATAGTCCGATAAATAACAAGAAATTGAGACTGCAGCCTTACCTCATGGACGTACTAGTCGCCCATATACTTAGGTTCGCGCTGACACTCAAACCATTCCCAACCATACCGCTCCATCACCTTTTTCCCAAATTTCTGGATAGGTTCCCGATTGCCAGACTTGGATGTTTCACCCTTCCTACTCCGCTTAGAACCAGCCACATTCTTTGCTTTTGGAGCCATTGTAACCTGTTAAGAAAAAAAATGAAGAAAACAAAAAAAAACTTGGAAAAATTAGGATGGGGGTCATTCGGGCAGTGGGTGAAGAGAAGACGGAGAAAGATTTGGGAGGAATAGAGAAATGCAGAGAGATGGCTATTTATGGGGGATTATGGAAGAGTGGGAGTTGTTTTGGGGAAGTGAGGAGATTTGAGTGGGTATTAATGGAGGAAGTTGGGGAGTGAAGGAGGAAGAAAAAGAAGAGTTGGAGAGTATATGGGTGGGGTTTAGGCGGTTTAATTTGGTGAGAATAGGGGTTGAATAGGAGTTTTCGGGATTTAAGGGGAATGGGTTGGGTTGGATCAGGGTAAAAACCCAGATTTTAGAAATCTGGGTTGAGGAGCGATATAGGGGTGATGCGCCAGCGTAGCGCCCCAACAACCTTGCTGAATCTTTCTGCCAGGCGCGCCGCGCCTGGCTTTAGTGATTTTTCTGGGTTGAGGCACGATGGAGGGGCGACGCGCCAGAGTAATGCCCCAAAGTCCTCGCTGAATCTTTATGCCAGGCACGCAAGCCTGCCAGTGCACCTGGCTTCAGTTTTTTTTAAAAAAAACTTTTACAAGCAAAGTTACAAATAGTGAAAAATCATATCTAGCTAAAACTAATAGTTAAAAGTAATTCCTAGATTCTAAGAATTCAAACTACATTAAAACAAAAATTCAAAATTCAAAAATGACTACCTAGCTATTACATTTTGTTCATGGGTTGCCTCCCATGTAGCGCTTGTTTTAATGTCGCGGCACGACATAACTTGGATCATTCATCATTTAGCTCAAGAGCCTCCCGATCACGATTCGAATCTACACTAAAGTAGTGTTTCACCCTTTGCCCATTTGTCAAGAACGTAGGGCCAGTCTCATCTTTAAGTTCAACAGCCCCATGTTGTGTCATTCTTACCACTTCGAAACCAGTCCATTTAGATTTAAGTTTTCCGGGGAATAACCTCAATCTAGAGTTAAAGAGTAGTACCTTTTCTCCCAGAGTGAAAGTTCGAGCAACTATGTGTTTGTCATGCCACCTCTTCGTCTTTTCCTTGTAAAGCTTGGCATTCTCATACGCGTGGAGCCTAAACTCTTGAAGTTCATGCAACTGATTCACTCTCTTTTTACCGACTAGCTCGGGGTCCAAATTCAACCTCTTGATTGCCCAATAAGCTTGATGTTCTAATTCTTTCGGAAGATGACATGCTTTACCAAATACTATATGATAGGGAGAAGTCCCTATTGGTGTCTTATACGCAGTCATATATGCCCACAACACATTATCCAATTTTTCAGATTTAGTGAACCTCATAATCCGGAATGCATCTTCTCACTAGCCGGTACACACCTTCTTTGAACAAGAATGGTTCATCCAAGATATAGAACTTAGGATCATGATTGAGCTTTTTCTTTTGTTTGGTGGTTGCACCCGGAGGATATTCTCCACTTACTATCAAATTCACAATGTCTGCATACCATGACACTTGAGAGATATCTAATTCCATCAATTGTTCATCCAGAAACTCTTCCCAGATTTACTCACCTTTATTCACATGGGAAAAATCCTCCAACCTAGACAAGTGATCCACTATCTGATTTTCAGTACCTTTCCTATCTTTGATCTCAAGGTCAAATTCTTGGAGAAGCAGTATCCATCGAATCAGCCTTGGTTTCACATCCTTCTTGTTGAATAAGTACCTAATAGCTGCATGGTAAGTAAAAACAATCACTTTAGTAACTACCAAATACGATCTGAACTTGTCAAAGACGAACACTAGAGCAAACATCTCCTTCTCGGTCACTGCGTAATTAGCTTGTGTAGAGTCAAGGGTCTTGCTGGCATAATAGATCGAGTGGAACACTTTATTCTTCCTTTGTCCCAGCACTGCACCCACTGCTAGTCGCTTGCATAACACATGAGTTCAAATGGTAATTTCCAATCAGGAGTAATTAAGATGGGAGCTTCAATTCAGTTCTTCTTCAACATCTCAAAAGCTTTCAAGCACATCTCATCAAAGTCAAACTTCACCTTCTTCTTCAAGAGACTGCACATAGGTCTTGCAATCTTGGAAAAATCTTTGATGAATCGCCTGTAAAATCCTGTATGACCAAGAAAACTACACACCGCTTTTACAGAAATGGGAGGGGGAAATTTTTAAATAACTTCTACCTTGGCCTTATCAACCTCTAAACCAGACTTAGACACCTTGTGTCCTAGCCCTATCCCCTCTCTAACTAAAAAATGACATTTTTCCTAGTTTAGAACTAAGTTAGTGTCCTCACATCTAGCAAGTACTTTATCAAGATTCCGGAGACATACCTCAAAAGACTTCCCGAAGACGGAGAAATCATCCATGAACACCTCTACAAAGTCATCCACCATATCATGAAAAATGGCCATCATACACCTTTGAAAAGTATCCGGTGCATTGCAAAGTCCGAATGGCATGCGTTTGAAAGCATAGGTACCATAAGGACAAGTGAACGTGGTCTTTTCCTGATCCTCGGAGGCAATTAAGATCTGGTTGTAACCAAAATACCCATCTAAGAAGCAATAGTACTCTGCTAGTCGGTCAAGCATCTAATCAATGAAGGGAGCATGGTAGTGATCTTTCTGGGTATCATCATTTAGTTTTCGGTAATCCATACAAATTATCCACCCGATCATTATTCTAGTAGGAATCAACTCATTCTTTTCGTTCCATACCACAGTCATACCTCCCTTATTAGGAACACATTGCACCAGACTAACCCATTTACTATCAGAGATCGGTTAAACAATTCCAGCATCTAGCCACTTTATTACTTCATTTCTCACCACTTTTTTCATCAAAGGATTTAGTCGACGTTGATGTTGTGCACTTTGTTTGTGATCCTCTTCCATGTAGATTGTATGCATAAATAACGACGGACTAATTCCATGAATATCAGCCATCTACCATCCAATCGCCTTCTTTCTCCGCTTTAGGATCCTCAATACCACATCAACTTGTAATTTAGACAACTCTGCAGAAAGTATAACATGGAAAGTTTCATTAGTACCCAAAAATACATACCTTAGGTGAGCAAGCAGAGTTTTTAACTCCAGCTTGGGAGCTTCTTCAATTGAAGGCTTTGATAGAGGTCCTAACTCATTATCTAATGACTCGACTCTCCGCTTGTGAGTCTCCACAAGTGCCAGATTCAGACATGTTTCTATCTCTTGGGCCTCAGTGTCCCCATCCATCTCATGACCCACTAACACTCTTTCTAAGGGATCTTCAGGCACAACTACTTGTGATTCTACTATTTGATCAACCACAGTAATAGCAGACAACTTTTCATAAATAGAGAGAAATTTTAAAGCGTCGTAAACATCGAATACCTCAACCTTGTCATGAGTCCTCATAGTTAGTTGACCAACTACTACATCAATCAATGCCCTACCCGTGGCCAAGAAAGGTCATCCCAAAATGAATGGAACTTCAGCATCAGGTTCAAAATCTATGAATACAAAGTCTATAAGAAAAATCAATGAACCTACTTGAACTAACACATCTTCTACTACCCCCTTAGGCCTAACAATGGATCTATCAGCGAGTTGGAGAATAATAGTGGTTCTTTTTGGACTACCCAACCCAAGATTTAGATACAAAGATAAGGACATCAAATTTATACTTGCCCCCAAATCACACAATCCCCGGGCATGAACGCTTTGCCCGATTGTAATCTGCACAGTAAAACTACCCGAATCTTTTAACTTTGTGGGCAGTCTGTTTTGGATCCTTGAGTTGCACTCCTCAGTAAGTGCTACAATTTCATATTCCGTGAGCCTCCTCTTGCTAGCCACAATGTCCTTCACATATTAAGCATACTTCGGGATACCCTGCAAAATGTCAACCAAAGGTAGATTAATGTGAACCTATTTAAAGAGAGAGAGAAACTTACCAAAGCATTCATCTTCATTCTTCTTTTTCAGCCCTTGTGGAAATGGAGGTGGTAATTTCTTTTGAGGAACGTGTACCTCAACATTGAAGCTTTTTACTACCTATTCCACCTTCTTTTGGTTGTTACTTACCTCAGTATCTATCTTCTTTGGAGCTAGTTCCTCTAATTGTAACCCATTTCTAGTACTTACCACATGCAATTGCTTTGGGTTGGGCTCAGTATCACCAGGCAACCCACCTTGGGGATGTAAGTTCAAAGAATTAGCCACTTGCGCAACTTGTTTCTCTAAACTCATTTGGGACATTTGGATGTTTCTGATGTTTTCATCCTGCATATCTACTCTAGCATTCAATTTGGTCCCTATTTCAGGCATGAGCTTTTGGAGTAGCTCTTCATTGGTCATCCCCTCTTTTGGTGAACTAGGATTTACGTCTTTGTTAGGATTTTGGTATTGTTGCCCAGCCCCTTGAGCACGGTATTGGTTAGCCCCTTGCGCCTGATTTTTGTTTTGGTTCCCACCCCATGAGAAGTTAGGATGGTTCCTCCAACTAGGGTTGTAAGTATTGCCATAATTTTGTTGAACTCCACCTCTTTGCGCATTTCCCACATAATTTACGAAATTCGGGTTTGCCTCACATTGCTCAGTTTCATGAGTTCCACTACCACATACCTCACACCAATTGGCTGCCTATTGTACAACGTTTACCGGTGCCTGATTTAGAGCCATCTGTTTAAAATGTAGGGCCAAGTTATGTTGCATTGCATCTAACTTGGCATTTATGGCAGTAGCTTGGTCTACATCTAAAATCCATGCATCTTTTTGGGTTGTGGTTCTAGACATTTCCCCCTCATACCCTTGGTTCCCTTCAGAAAGTTTATCGATTAAATCAAAGAACTCTTGACTTATTCTAAATAAGGCTTGTCCACCTGCTGCACTATTAAAAAGTGCACGAGCATTATAATATAAACCCTCAAAGAAAGTGTGAGCAAGTACCTCATTAGTTTGCATGTGGTGTGGTCAACCATTCAACATTTGTTTGAAACGCGCTCATGCTTGGTACATGTGCTCCCTTTGCTTTTGAATGAAGTTTATTATCTCACCCCTCAGCTTAGTAGTTTTCTTGGATGGGAAGAATCGACTCAGGAACTTCTTTGCTAGAAAATCCTAAGTAGTGATGGAGTTTGGTGGTTCAAAATCTAACCAATGCCTTGCGGCTCCTAATAATGAGTATGGGAACAACGTCAGCCTCACATAGTCCGATGAGACTCCAATTGGGATGTATGTATCAGTAATATCTACGAAGTTCCTAAGATGGATTTGAGGATCCTCATGGGGAGACCAATGAATTGCCCATTAGAATAGAGGATTTGTACCATGGTCTGGTTTAGTTCAAATCTATCCCCCGGTGGGGTTTTCTTATACTAGATGCCAAATTGGCTGTGAATGGGATTGCCACATCACGGACTAGTCTTGCAGGTATGATAGGGGGTATGTCTTGGTTATTCACGTTCCCTCCATTATTCGGGTTTCCTTGATTGTTCACATATTTCGGGTTATTCCCATTGTCTTGATTATTATCATCAATGTTTCCTAGCGTACCTAACCCCAATTCTCCAGGTCGTTCTTGATTCGCCACTTTCCTGCGTTGGCATAAAACTCTTTCAGGTTTGTTGTAAGGTTCGACAAGATCTCTTTTCCGAGCCAGACCTTAAAATGAAGTGCCTGCAATAAACAAGCTATGATCAAGTAATTAATATCTAAATAATCTAATTGTAGACTTAAGAAGATTGAATATAAATCAATTTCTAAGTCCCCGGCAGCGGCGCCAAAAACTTGCTGCTCCCCAGTATACACGCAAGTGTACGTGGTCGCACAAGTAATATAGATTCTTTAAGAAACGAGTTATCGTTCCCAAGGGACTTATGATCAATTTATATTTAACACTTAATTCTAAAAATAAAAGTAAAAGTAACATTTTCAAGAGTTGATGATTGATTGTTAACTACTACGAATTATGAACTAAGTAAACGTAACTAAATGGGAACGACTTTAAGATGATGTTTCAAGCAAGTAAAGGACAATTCCAGGGCTGCAGCATGCAATGAATCTCATGTATCATAATTGTATGAGTCGGGTTCACACCTCTAGTCGCCTACTCCAGTTAGCTATCTAACTACATCGGTGAGCGGGGATAAATAGACTAACTGGTGAGCATTTATATTTCATCATGTTTCATAACCAAGCGAGTTGTTCGTCCGGGGGTCACTCTTGAACACAAATCACCTCAACTTAATGGGTCGATCAAGCTCTCCATATTCTCTGGTCTATCTAACCTCTCCTCTCCGGATTTAAGTTTAGACAAAATATTTATCTTATGGTGCGCAAGCATAAAATACTAAAACAAGAATATAGAAGTAACTTATAATGACAACCAAGAATTAATTCAACAAGCCTTTAATAATCAACAATCCATTCGTAGCTACAGCACCAGAACAAGGGCGTTTAGCCACTCATGCTATTAGAAAACCACAAAATACAATTGTTCATGCAATTTTCAGAAAATAGAAGAGTTAAAATATCAAAACCTATTACAAGCGTGAATACTTGCTCTTGCACACCCAATAAAAGTCGAACCTAATTATGGGGCCCTAAGGGTCTATTTATAATGGTAGGAAAATTAGAGCCAAAGTCTATTACAATTAGGAATCCTTTTTTAAAACTTCTAAGCTGGAAAAGTCGAGATCCCACCGGTGTGTCGTGCCTAGCATCGCGCTCAAACTTCACCTCTGCGGTTTCCATCCTGGCACGTCGCGCCTCTCAGAGCGCCTGAGAAAGGCCCCAAAATGTTGGGCCTTGGAGCGTCGCGCCTGAGAGGCCTCTCTGAATGTTGGCCCTTGGCGCCTCGCGTCTAGCAGTGCGCCTGGCCCTGGGGCCTTCGGCCTTAGCTTCTTTTCAGCATATCCTTGCATCTTTTCTTTCCATTTGACTCCAATCTCCTTGAGAGTTCCTGAAACCTCTAATCACATATTTTAGTGCATAATATCGCAAGTATAACAAAATCAAGCTAATAGACTCAATATCATTCATTAATTCAATCAATTCATGGGCAAATATTGACAACTTAGGCATAAAAATACGCCTAAGTTCACTTAGCATTTTTCCGAAACACAGTTTCAGTCTCGATTTTGGTATGGTATTCTTGGGCAGTAGAATATTTTGTGAGGTCAAATTTGTGCTTCATGTCAAGTAAATTTTTCTAACTGATCACATTTTTTGCACTTCTACTTGTATACTATCTTGCTTTTCTCGCAAGTGTAACCACACAGCATTTGAAAGATCCAAAGTTTTAAATTAAGAAATAGACAACTGGTAAAGATTTAGCTCAAATTCTCATTCCACGTCTATAAGTGTTCTATAATTTGCAGGGAAATGTATAACAACTTTTTGGTGTGCTCTATAAGTTGTGAAATTATGTATTGGAAAACTTTGTTGTATGAATTATCAAAGAATTGATGCTATATCTCCACGTTAGCCATTGGAAAAGCTTAGATGCCAATGGCAATATGAAGAATGAGGACTACTGGAAGAACATTGTGCTCTACAATTATCAATTAAGATTATCATTGATATTTTTTTGTTGCATCTATTAATTAATGTCCGGCAAATTCAAATTAACCAATAGTGATGATTTTAGGAAACATTCACGTCATGAAGTTCTAGGGAACAAGCAGAGTGTATGACGTGAACTTTTATATCATATACAGTAAAACCTCACAAAATTAATATAGTTCGGATTGTGAAATATTATTATTTTATAAAGATATTATTTAATCGATAAATTAATAACTATCAATTTATAGAGTGTTTTGAGATTCAACCTTATGATGCTCGGATAATAAAAGCTTTCAAGATGTATTATTTAAACATGTTTTATCGTGGGATATTAGAAGGCTATGAGGTGAGATATGAGACCGATCCAGAAAATATTAATGTTTTGGATGTTATGAAATTGACAAACCTTGCTTGGACGACAAATTTTCAACAAAAGACAATAACAAATTATTTTTGACACTACAAAATATATTTGGAGGATGAAATCTCAGAGAATTTGAATGAACCCACCCACTTGTGAAAATGTCATTTATGAACTTGAGGTCATGATCAATGATCTCAGTTATCACAATAAAATGGACATCATTAACCTATTGAATTATCCAAGTTAAAATGATACATATTCAGTGGTCCAGAACTTAGAAGAAATTGTGGATACCATAAAAATAATGTTGACGATGAAATTGTAGATGATATAATAGCTTTACAATCAGTTATGCGTAAGGAAACACTTATCGTATGTAGAACTCTTCACAATATTATGGTGTAGTTTGAAAAGACAACACCAGAACTTTTGGATGCAATAAGAAAAGTTAAAGATGAACTTCAACTAGATTTAAGGTTTAACAAAAAAAAATAAAAAATAGAACACAATAGAATCACATTTCACTAAATTGTCTTAGATATATTTGTATTTTTAAAAAATTATTAATTTATATAGGGCTCTTTTTAAAATATATTATCTTATTATCTTATCGAAATAAGTGATTTTTTCCATTGGCCCAAGTCGGGACCGGAAGAAAATATTATCTTAGAGAGATTATTGATTTACTGAGTATTAATTTTGTGGGTTTTATTGTATATATATATATATATATATATATATATATATATATATATAAGAGAACTCTAGGCCCGCCTACATGGCGCCACCATAAAACAGAATTCCCTTTTAATTTATTTATTTTCAAAACTAGCCTTTTCCTTTCATGAAAAGTTGTGTCTTTTATAAAAATTTGTGACTTTTATGAAAAGTTCTAACTTTTATGAAAAGTTGCGACTTTTATGAAGAGTTGCAACTTTTATGAAAAATTGTGATTTTTATGAAAGGTTGTGAACTTTCCGAACGGTTGTAACTTTTCCAAAGAGTTGTGACATTTTCGATAAGGCACAATAAGCATTTGTTCACACTATCCTTTATTGTCTATAAATAGAGAGATTTCATGCCACTATTATTTGTAGGTTTTTCCCACTATAGTCAAATTCAAATATATTAATTAAGCTTCTTATGAATTTTGTTTCATTCCTCAAAGTTTTCTTCCTCCTATTTGATGGAGCTTAAGTTTTACTATAAGTCATAGTGATTCATGTAACTATGACAATTTCTCTTTGCTATTTTGGTGACATTTTTTTAAAACCTTGTTAGAATTTTCAGCAAGGATGATTGAAAATTGATCTTCTCTTTTGTCCCTTTCTACAGGTTTCTTCATATAAACAAACAAAATTAATTTTAATTGCAATGCGACATTACTACTCTTGCACCTCTTAGACTGCAACTCAATACGCTACTGAATTGGTTGAATTCGTTACATTTGGTTCTTTAATAAATAAAACTTTTATTTCTTCCACTATTATTTGTAGGATTATTTCGCTATAGGGGAGTCAAATTCAAATACATTAATTAAGCTTCGTATTAAGTGTGTTTCATTTCTCAAAGTTTTCTTCCTCATATTTCATGAAACTTAATCTTTTACTGTAAGTCATAGTGATTCATGTATCTATTGCAAATTCTTTCTGCTATTTTGGTGACTTGTTTGGAACCTTGTTAAAAATTCCAGTGAGGATGATTGAAAATTTATCTTCACTTTTGTCCCTTTCTACAGGTTTCTTCATATATTTTTGGGAAAATTTCTTGTGAGTTGTGCTATATTTGGTAGCACATAACAACAAATATGTGATAATTAATACAGAACCAATGAAGAATGTTAAAAGAACCAAACATATTGCTCTCTTGCTGAGTATATTATTTTGATTATTTTTTCTTAGGTACAAACATTTTGTAGGCCATCACACTCTTTGTAGAATATTAGTATAGAGACAATTAGTCCACTTCTTTTATCGCAAGTTAACTAATTTGTCATATTTCTTCGTCTCTTCTTTTTGGGCATAATAATAGATCAAGTTTTCTTGAAACTAACAAATGTCCAAAATACACTACAACAAAAATATTGTATATCGTCAATAAATATGCACATTAACGAAGAGTGCTAGAGCCTTTACCGACATTAATTAATTGTCATTAGATTCAATGTTGCTATAGACTTTAGGGACATTTATAGAGAGTACCAATTGCCTCTGAAAATACATATTTAACGACAATTAAGCTATTAGTTTCCGTTAAAGATCATTTTAGCTGTAGTAATAACTCTTTCTTTGGGTAAAGTTTATTTGTTTTTCTGATAAAGAAGTAATAACTCTTTCTTTTGGCTTCTTTCAATTAAATTTGTAAACTATGAACTTGGATACAACCCGACAGACTATCTTTTTGAAAAATTTGTTAAGCAACATGCTTCTTTCTTCTTCATTGTTAGGAAAGTAAGATCATCTTTATTATCATTTGTGGATATTTGTGACTTCAAGTGTTCACAAAATTATGTTTTGAGATTTTAATATGATATGTGTCAAAATTATGGCTTAAAATATCCAGTTGTGAACAATTCCATTCAGAAATCACCTACTGCTTGGTTGATAATTAGATTAATTCTTTGTACCGGCATACTATAACCATAACAATAACTATGATTCAATTCCAAATAATTTGGGGCCGGTGATATGAAACCTAAACAATAGTAATGACTATTATGAGACAATGACGAAAAATATTTATGATACTAACAATTTTAGGGTCATTTTTAACATATACATGATACGACATATTATTAAAAAAAAAAAAAAAGATTGATGGAGGTTCATAAGAAAGGAGCCGAAGGTCCTCCAGTTGAATTTAGTTAATTATGTTTTTGTATGGACGTGATGTTCCACTTTACTTGAGAGTGTTGTTGTTCGAGACTTTTTGGTCTCTTCTTTAACGTCTAATGTTGTTTTTATAATTTCTTGGAGTTTAGAAAATTCCATTACTTCTGACCAACTATTTCAATGGAGATTTTCTTGGACTTCTTTCTTATAATTTAAATCTCTCTATGACTCATAATTTTTGTATAACAAAAATGAAAATTAAAAAAATCCAGCACTATAAGATTTCGGAGGAACGCTTTGCCTTAAGATAAAATGTTCTTGACAATTTAGTGTATGTATCAAAAATATGAATATTACCGAATGATCATATGTAAGCTTGATGAAATAGTTCAATCCCGTGCGAAGCATGGGTAATTTACCTAGTTATTAATATATGAGGTGGGACTTACTTAAATTAGTTTTGTATTAATTATTTTATATTCAAAAGGTTATATAAAAGTGCCTTTCTAGATTGTTGTTCTTAATACCTCAATAGATATAGCTATTAACTTTATCTCTCTCCTCATACATGTTCCATTCTTGGCTGCCTAAGATCTCCCCATTATTAGTGGTAAGAAGTTATAAAATTTGGAGTATTAAGTGTGTAGCTTAAGTCATACGTGATTCAAGGTGCTAGAATTAGAAAAAAAAATCAAATGAATATTTCTTATCTATACAATTCATCTATGGAGACCATATTCTGTATTTGGTGGTTGCTGAAGTAAAGAAACAAAGAAGTTGATTTACAAGCTTCAAGACTAGATGCAGTATACAAAGATTTTGACCGACTTCACCAGTGGAGTTTGGGAATTAGGACTTTAAAGCTCCAAAGTAAGGTATGTTAAGGTTTTTCCTTTCCTTTTGGCATGATTACTTAAGATTTTAATTATCAGGTCTAGCATGTTATCAAAGAGTTAGTTCTTCAAGATTTGCTTGGAAATATTTGTTATTACTTGAAAGGTTAACAGATACGTCTTGTGAAGTACCATCCAACTTTCTCATTATTTATTTCAATATTTTTGAAATTCTTTTGGTCGTTATATGAAGCAACACCACTTGATGGGAGAATTATGATTTTTATTGAAAATTTAAGTGGGGTGAATGAATTAGACATACCATTTTTACTCTGTTGACAAGTTGTTTAGTGTTATTAGCTTTTTGAAGTTGACACCATGGTCTAATATGCACAAGATCTTAGTATTTGTAGTTAACATTATGTGTTATTGTCTTGTATTTGTCGGTATCGTTTTCATGTACTTTGTCAACTCTATCATATAAGCTTGAGATATAAGTTTAATTTTACTTCAAAAGGTTATCTGATGGTCTTGGCAGTCATGTAATTCGTGAAGCGGTTATAGTAGAGATTCGAGTTAAAAAATGGTTCGATTGTCGTTGTTGGAATGAAGAGGATCATAAATATTTATTGGAGTTTTGTTGTCACATTTGGATTAAAAGTAACCAAAACTCACTTTTTGATATGTGCAGTGTTTAGTGATTTTAATATAGCTTCTTTTGTAGATCTCTACCCTTATATTCTATTATTAGTATTTTCAAGATAACTTTTTGTACAAAACATATTTTGCGGTGGTTCTGGACTCGTTGTAACCCCGAGAAATATATCTAATCTGTACCTTTTCAAAATTAAGTTACAACACGAGAGGGTGGGCTGCTCAGACTTGTTGTTTGGAGGATAAAATGTAATTTTGCACAACCTGGGATTACTTTAGATTTTAATATAGATTCATATCAACATGATGAAGCTATTTGAAATTACAAAGATATATAATTGTGTGTTAAAGGTTGTATCTATTCGTGTCTAAGCTGAGGTACTTGATGCATTTTTTAGTCTACGATTTGGGCTCTTGAATTTCTGGGATTGCTAGCAAACTAAGGTTTTTGTATAAACTTGTACTTGTACTCTTGTTACTTGCTAGTATATCTAAAAATTTATATTGGTACCTTGGACACTCCTTGCCACTTTGTATTGTTGTGTTGGTATCCTTTGGGACTTGCAAGAGACTTGTTTAACTCGCCCACTAGTACGGATTGCTCGATCACTTGGCATTCTTGTTGGGACTTTGTCCTTCTTGTGGATGTGACTTTGTCACTATTTGGCATGCCGATTGATTCGGATCTTTTTCCATCTTGACTCTGGATTTTTGGTTCATCTTAAGTATGGAAGTTGTCCATTTTAAGTACGAACTAGAAAGCCATTTTTAATATGGTTCTTGGTCCTCTTGATTGTTGGGTTTTGACCCTTCTTGATATAGGGCTTTGGTCCTTCTCGGTACTTGACTATGTTTTGTGTGACGACATCATGTACATATTGGGCGCAACTTGTTATTTGACCTCTTGTAAACTATTCTCGAGTTTGTTGACACTTGAGTCTTTAAGTATTAAAAGTCATTCTTAATATGGTTCTTGATTCTCGTGATTATGGGGTTTTGGCCCTTCTTGATACATGGCTTCGATCCTTCTAGATTTGTGATTACCTTGAAGTAATACATACCTGGTGCAATATGTTATTTGGCCTTTTTCGAAATAACGTTATGAGGTTTCTTGATGCTTGAGACTTTATACGTATGAGTTGATACCTTTAAGGAATCCGTTTACTAGATGAATGGGCTCGACAATATTGTTGTTTGATTATTATTGTAGAATTTGTTCCGGGAGACATTAGATTGTATTGTGATAATTGCTAACTCTCATTCTTGAGTACGCTTGGGTTTTATAATAACTACCAGCTTGTCCGATTAACTATTAATTAGTTATGGTTTAAGGTCTATGACATGAGAAGGTGAGTACTTTCTGATTAACTTTGACTCTCCACTCGATTATTTACAGTTCTTTATGATATTAGGTCAGCTATTCATAGATTCTAGAGCTTGTAAGCTTGCTTATATTATCCTTAAACCTTATCTGTATTTGCACTCGTTAATTCATGATACCGTCTCAGTTACTATTTGCTTTGCATTATCGATACATTATTTTGTACTAATGTCTCAATTTCTTTGGGGACACTACATTCATGCCTGCAGGTCATTAGGTACACATAAGTCCTTATTCCATGTGGTCGAGTGATCACCTGATGATTGTATGCTCCGCTCTTTCCGGATTTGCTGATTTTGGAGTTCTCTTCTTTGTTATATTACTAATGGGTATGTTGGGGACTTGTCCCGACTAGTTGTTAGTAGTTCTTAATTATTTTAGATGCTTGTAGAAGTTTGTGGTGGGTATGTGAGTCAGTTGTGGCTTTGCTGTCAGTCACATTTATGTATTTTTTGGCCTTACCATCCTCGGGTAAATAGTGTTTGATGGGTTTCATACATGTCGTGTCCTAAAGAAATCCTATCGGTCAGTTGTATTATTCTCTTGATTTCTGTTATGATGATTGGGGTTGTTTGGGCCTCGTCGGCCTGTGTTGTTACAAGGTTTGTTCTATTAGTTGGTTTATTCAGTCAAGTAGGGTTTTGACGTCATTCGCACTCCTTCGAGTTCAGGGTGTGATATACTTGGTTTAAAAGTGACCCAGAGGCACTTGTAATTTATGAGAAACAACCAACCTTTTTATTGCAAGTACATAATATTAGTAGTGTTGTTTAATCAAATCAATAAGTCAATTATGTATCACTTGTCATAGTACTTCATTGTTGAGAAATAGAGTATCTTAAAGTTAGTCATCAATCAACTAATTAGGGAAATATAATAAATAAGTATAATGAATTCTATGCCGGTGGTATTTGAATCAGATTGCTTTCATTTTGACTAAGCATGTATAGAACTTCTATGCAAGATGCTAGTTACATATATGTAATTTCTCAAGATAGCTCATAAATATGACATAGTTAAAAGTGGCATTAGGATGGAGGGGGATAAAATACGTAAGATAGTTATAGATGGGGAAATTTTGTTGACTTTATAGTTCTTCCGAAATCGTCAAAGTTTTACGTTAATAGGAAAATGAGGTCCTCAAAATTTTTATCTTATACACATCTTGACTTTTCTATCGTCAATAACTTTGTTGTATGTGGAAACAGGGAAGTATATAATACATATTCTATCTCAACTGTGTTTGTACTTGTAATGTTCCTTTTCTTGTGAATGTGCTAGTAATTGTGACATGACCATTTTCCCCTTCCCCGTAGTATTTATATGCTTAGTGTGGTCTGTGATGTGATCAATTGAGTTTTTTGTGATTTTGGCCCCTTTTTGAGTTGAATTATAATTATATGGTTGACTTTGATCAATATTTTGTGTTTCGTGTGTCAGATGAGAATTATGTAAGTTCTCCATCGCGTCCGGACAATTGAGTTTGAGATAGTAAGGTGGTTGGTAAGATATTTGAGGCCTTTGGTTGAGTTTTTGGGCATTTGGGCGAGAAGTTGTATTTTAGGCCTTAAAAGAGGTCCGGGAGGGTATATTTGTCATAACAATGTTATTTTGGAAATGCGTCGATTCTATTGAGTCAAGAATATCAAATTTAGTGGAATATCATATTTGGTTTATTTTTATCGTGTCCCAATTGAATCCCAAAAGTTCGTCAGAGACTTTAATAAGATAGAAAAAATGATGATTTTGACTGTGGTCAACACTTGGTCAACGCATTGTCAACAGTCAAAGGTGGTCAACAGAAAGTCAACAACCCTTTTTTGGCAAAGACAATCCCCTTAATCACATTTCACTTTGTTTCACCATTCTATTCATATTGGAAGCTTTGGAGGGAGACTTTGCAAATATTTTCTTGAGAAAAACTTGTGTGGTAAGTTCCTTTATCAATTTCATATCGTTTTCGTCGAATTTAATCTTCCAAAATAGTAAAAAATCAAGATTTCACATGAGAGTTTTGGGGTTTTTTCCCATATTAAAAAATAAGTGATTTCTTAATTTGAAGCTCGATTCTTGCTTGTTTTTAATGGGTTTTTTCAACCGGGAACTCTTCTTTACCTATAGAACTTGATTGCAACTATTAAAAAAATCTTACTTCACCCTTTTGATTTTCCAAGTGATTTTTGGACTGTTTACCCCGATTTCAAATCCTATCAATATGGGTATCATTGGACTCCTTTTGATGAACTTTTTCCATTATTGATAGTGGAGGATAGTTTCGGTAATTGTGTGGTTGAGTAAGTATTTCGATAGGCGTTGATTGATTGATGTTTCAGCTTTGAGGTAGGTTTGGCTATCCCTCTTTTGGACTGAGATAAGTAATTAACTAGTTCTTAGGAAGTCGACTGTGAAATAAGATGTAGTATGTGTTTTAGAGGTTGGTAAGTCTTGACCTTTCTCTTTTAATTCTTATGATGCCATTTTTTGTCGCTTAGGTTGTGTGGAGGCTTGAGTGATATCTATAATTGTCGTGGAAATTCTGTGATATTTAAGTAATTGCCCGAGAGAGGCCGTGTTGCATGTCTTTCTATTTGATGTGGAGTTGCACTAGTAGGGTTTTGAGTTGATTATTGAACCACCTTAAAAATGAACAAAAATGCTTTCTAAGTGGTAAAAGGTTGGTATTACATGGTTTCCTCCATTACCCTTAACCTTTGAGAACATATTTCATGACAATTTGAGTTAGAGAACTTGATACTATTTGGAATCCTTGATGAGTTGATTATGTCCTTATGGTGTATGTGTTGTGAAACATTCATCCTCATGCAACATATCCTATTTTATGGAAATATCATAAAGTACAAAAATATTATCTTTTTGAGAATGAAAATGCCACACCTTACTTATATCCTTTGTCACGCCCCAAGCTACCCCCAAGACGCGGACATGGGACCTAGGACCACAAGTGATCCCAAGCTAACCCTGCTGGCATGATCATGAGCATACTAAAGATAATAAACTGATACGGAATCTAAATCATAAATAAATCTGAAAGGATGGGGAATACCCATATGCTGTAACTGAATATATCAAATCTGAGAGTCTAATACAAAAGAAATATCAAACTCAAATACTAAGCTGAATCTAACTATATCTGAAATAAGCCTCTAAACTGACTAGAAATGTTGGGACATGCCCCAACTAGATCTAGCAAAACTGAAACTAAAGACTAAAAATACTGAAAAGAAACTCATGACTATTGTCCTCGGAGAATGAGGACTCACCACTGATTCTGCTGAACTGGAGATCGGGAATCGATCTAAACGTGATCTGGATACTGAGAACCTGAACCTACATCACGAGAAGATGTAGCGCACGTATGCGTCAGTACTTGAAAGGTACTGAGCATGCAGGATAGAGTAAAGCTGAAATAACATATAACTGAACAAAGCAATAAAGCAATGAAATAATCTGAACATGATATAGATACTGAATACTGAGCTAACTGAATGCAATGACCAATTTATAACATGCTGACTGAATACTGAATGAACTGTAAATGTGGTCAATGCAATAGAGTATGACTGTACTGTGGGAGCTACTAATAACCGACATAAAACCACATTAGCTAAATGTGGAGTCCGATGTATACGCCCCATCGAGAGGACCCAATATACCCTGCCAGAGGTATAGAGGCATGGTGGCGTGATCACTAAACTGATGTTGCCCACAGAGGGAACTTACACCTACGTGGCTCGTAGTTCTGGGACTATATGGGTACGCTGAAACCCTCGTCCAACTCGGTATTATGCTACTCCCAATGAATTAAGTGGTTAACTAGTTATGACTGAATTTCTGTAAATACTGGATAGCTCAAAACTGAACATGCAAACTGAGAATGCAACAATTAATCTGATAATGATGCATTCATAAATTGAGGCATGTAAAACTGAATACTGAAATATCTGACCTAGCATGTGTAATTCAAGAACTAAAGAAATACATAGCTAGGGTTCTGAAATTCATGCGATAAACTGAGCAATAACATGATAATCTGATTTGAAACATTTAAATAACTAATTCATGATGATCTGTTGAAATTCTAGAAACCCTAGGTCTGTTCATAATCATGGAATCAAGAATCTGACTGAATTCTAGGGACCTAATGGGCGAAAGGAACCCACTAGTGAAATCCCACATACCTGGTGACGAATTCCACGGAGAAATCTTTCGATTTCGGGGCTGGAACTGATGGAACCTTGCTGCGTTCTTGAACTAGGGTTCTTGACCTTTTTCTCCCTTCTTGCTTCTAATTTTCTAAATTTTGAATAATGAATTTGACTTAGGTAAGTTCTAGTTATGTTTCTAGGCTTAAACTAATTAAAACCTCATGATTTAGGGTCTAAACGACGTATCTTAGGGGTTAAACGAAATAGGAAAAGACCAAAGGACCCCTGAATTAACTGCTGTCGGAGTGACCTACGGATTGGACCTACGGGCCGTAGGTCAATCTACGGTCCGTAGATTGCGTCCGTAAGTCAAGCCTGCTCGACAGGCCTTCACTAAAACGAGCATAACGTTTTACTCGGAGGTCGAAATTTAGAAAACTCGGTGGAAGTGGAAAGATAATTCAATTATCTATCATATCATAGGTCATGGCACACATAATTCATTTTGTGCTAAGAGTTATGACCATCTGAAGTTGACCCATCAGAATTTTCAGCTAATTGGCTGCTAACCTTCGATCTACGGTCAGACCTACGGACCGTGGATCGAACGACGGTCCGTGTTGGTCAACCGTAGTTCAGGACTGAAGCTGGGCTTTTGGGGTATCGATCCACGGACACGAACTACGGTCCGTGACCTGACTTACGGACCGTTCGGCCATGGGTCAACACTTCGCCAAATTTTCTGACTGAGTTCTGGAGAAGTTTTCTGTCACGAACCACGGACCTGCAGGACGGACCGTGAGTCCATCTACGGTCCGTGGATGGTGTCCGTGAGTGCCACCAGTAACACCAAAAATCTGAAATCTCTATTTTCGGATACGGGGTGTTACATTATCTCCCCCTTGGGACCATTCGTCCTCGAATGAAGACTAATTTAGCTGAAATGTAGGGAAAGGGCTGCAATCCCTACCACTAAACACTGAGAACTGAATTTCTGACTGAACTGAGTTCCAAGAACTTGCAAATACGCTGAAAATGCAAGTACAACTGAAGGAACATGATTCTAAGACTGAATTTTTGCATGAATGACTGAAAAACTGAAGAGGAACTATTACCTCAAGCTGGAATGGAATCGGAAGAAAAAAGGTGAGGATACTTGGACTTCATGGCTGCTTCTGCTTCCCAAGTAGCTCCCTCTACTGACTGACTCCTCCACAAAACCTTGACTGAAGCGACTTCTTTATTTTTCAACCTTCTAACCTGACGATCGAGAATCTCAACCGGTACATCCTCATAAGAAAGGCTATCTTTCACGGCCACACTCTCTAATGGCACTATGGATGCTGGATCACCCACACACTTCTTCAAAAGAGAAATGTGAAAGACTGGATGCACTGCTGCTAAGTCTGCTGGCAACTCTAACTCATAAGCCACTTTACCAATCCTTTTCAAGATCCGGTAAGGGCCTACATATCTGGGACTGAGCTTCCCTTTCTTGCCAAATCTCATCACCCCTTTCATAGGTGACACTTTTAGGAAAACCCAATCATCAACTTGAAACTCTAGTTCCCTTCTTCTCACATCTGCATAAGACTTCTGGCGACTCTGGGCAGTCTTAAGTCTATCTCTAATGAGTTGCACTTTCTCCATAGCATCAAGGACCGAATCTGGTCCTATCAAGGCTGCTTCACCTACTTCAAACCTACCAACTGGAGATCTACATCTACGCCCATATAATGCCTCATAAGGGGCCATCTGAATGCTGGAATGGTAACTATTGTTGTAGGCGAACTCAATCAGAGGAAGGTGATCGTCCCAATTACCCTTGAAGTCGATCACACAAGCTCTCAACATATCCTCTAAGGTCTGAATGGTACGCTCTGCCTGACCATCCGTCTGCGGATGAAATGTTGTGCTAAGATTAACCTGAGTACCAAGACCTTTCTGAAATGACTTCCAGAAATGAGATGTAAACAAAGGACCTCTATCTGCGATGATAGACAAAGGAACTCCATGAAACCTCACAATCTCATTAATGTAAAGCTTGGCGTAATCCTCCGCCGAATCTGTAGTCTTGACTGCCAAAAAGCGAGAAGACTTAGTAACCCTATCAACAATCACCCAAATGGAGTCATGTTGTCTGCAAGTACGAGGTAAACCTGTGATGAAGTCCATGTTGATCACTTCCCACTTCCAAGTAGGAATGTCAATCTCTTGAGTCATACCTCCTGGTTTTTGATGTTCTACCTTGACTTGCTGGCAATTGGGGCACTTAGCCACAAAATCTGCTATATCTCTTTTCATACCATTTCACCAGTAGACTTCCCGCAGATCACGGTACATCTTAGTGGCGCCTGGATGAATAGAATATCTGGAATTGTGGGCTTCTGCGAGAATATGTTGTCTCAATTCACCCACATCAGGAACACACAATCTACCTTGATATCGAAGTACACCATCTCCCCCTTGGGAGAAAACCTCCACTCTCTGATTGTGGACTGCACCCTTAAGTTCAAGCAAGATTGGATCACTATCTTGCATTTCCTTAACCTCTACTACCAAAGAAGATTCTGCCCCATTCTGAACCGTTACACCACCATCTGATATGCTCATAAGACGAACTCCTAGGCGAGCAAGTCTGTGAACATCCTTTGCTAGCTCTTTTCTTTCTTCCTCGACATGTGATACACTACCCATGGATAGTCTGCTAAGGGCATCTGCTACTACATTGGCCTTACCAGGATGGTAATGCACACTCATATCATAATCTTTGAGAAACTCAAGCCATCTTCTCTAGCGAAGATTCAACTCTTTCTGGGTGAACACATACTGAAGGCTTTTATGGTCTGTGAACACATCTACATGAACACCATACAAGTAGTGTCTCCAAATCTTGAGTGCAAATACCACTGCTGCAAGCTCGAGGTCATGAGTCGGATAATTCTTCTCATGCACCTTAAGTTGTCTAGAAGCATAAGCTATAACCTTACCTCGCTGCATCAACACACAACCTAGGCCGACTCTGGATGCATCACAATAGATCACATAACCATCTGAACCCTCTGGTAGAGTCAAGACAGGAGCTGTAGTCAACCTAGTTTTCAATTCTGCGAAGCTTTTCTCACAATCATCTGACCACTGAAACTTGACCTTTTTCTGAGTCAACCTAGTCAATGGTGAGGCTATGGATGAAAATCCTTCCACAAACCGTCTGTAATAGCTCGCTAGACCCAAGAAACTTCTGATATCTGTAGCAGAGGTAGGTCTGGGCCATTGTTTCACTGCTTCTATCTTCTGGGAATCTACTTGAATTCCTTTACTAGACACAATATGCCCAAGGAAGGCAACTGATTGTAACCAAAACTTGCACTTGTTAAATTTTGCATATAACTGGCGATCTTTGAGAGTTTGGAGAACAACTCTCAAATGACTTGCATGTTCTTCCTCATTCCTAGAGTAAATGAGGATATCATCAATAAAGACAATAACGAACAAGTCCAAGTTCTGCTTGAACACTCTGTTCATCAAATCCATGAAAGCTGCAGGAGCATTGGTTAGTCCAAATGACATAACTACAAATTCATAATGACCATACTGAGTCCTGAAGGCTGTCTTCGGAATGTCACTATCTCTGACTCTAAGCTGATGATAACCTGATCTGAGGTCTATCTTTGAGAAATGACTAGCACCCTGAAGTTGGTCAAACAAGTCATCAATCCTGGGGATAGGATACTTATTCTTGATTGTGACTTTGTTCAACTGCCTATAGTCAATACACATTCTAAGAGAACCATCTTTCTTCTTCACGAACAACAATGGTGCACCCCATGGCGAAATACTGGGTCTGATGAAGCCCTTATCTAGAAGGTCTTTCAACTGCTCTTTCAATTCCTTAAGCTCAACTGGAGCCATTCTGTAAGGAGGGATAGAGATAGGCTGGGTATTTGGAAGGAGATCAATTCCAAAGTCTATTTCCCTTTCGGGAGGAACTCCAGGAAGATCTTTTGGGAACACTTCTGGAAACTCATTAACCACTGGAACTGACTCAAGAGTTGGGGTTTCAGAACTAGAATCCTTAACCCGAACTAGATGATAGAGATAACCCTTAGAGATCATCTTTCTGGCCTTAAGGTAAGAAATGAATCGACCCATAGGCGCTAAGCTACTACCCTTCCATTCTAAGATTGGTTCGTCTGGAAACTGAAAACGAACAATCCTAGTTCTACAATCAACTGAGGCATAACATGAATGTAACCAATCCATGCCTAGAATGACATCGAAGTCTACCATTTCTAACTCTACAAGATCTGCTGAGGTGACTTTCTGAGAGACTGTGACAGGGCAATTTCTGTATACCTGTCTAGCTATAACTGGGTCACCGACTGGAGTAGAGACTGATAAGGGTTCTGAAAGAGTTTCTGGACTAACACTGAATTGGACTGCTATGTAAGGAGTTACAAAAGACAAAGTAGCCCCTGGATCTAACAATGCATAAACATCAAGATCAAAGACTCGTAACGTACCAGTGACTACATCAGGAGAATCTTCCTGATCTTGACGAGCCTGAAGAGCATAGAGCCTGTTTTGGCGCTATTCGCCACCAGTACCAGAAGAGTTACCCTGCTGAGTCGGGCGACCTGCTGGTGCTGCTGAAGTTGTAGACTGAGCTCTACCATTATTTCCTCCTTGACCCTGTCTAGAAGGATAGTTCTTCAATCTATGACCAGACTGACCACACCCAAAGCATCCTTCCTTACCTGCAAGGCACTCGCCCGGATGGTTCTTACTACATTTCGGGCAAGTTGGGTAAGTTTTGGTGCCTGAAACACTACCTTGAGACTTAGAGCCTGATGCCCTACCTTTCTGATCATTACAGAACCTGGGGAATGGAACACTAGCTGATGAAAGGGCTGGAGTCGAAGACTTCTGCTGAAAATGCGAGCGGTTTCCACCACCCGATTTCTGGTGGGAATACTCGTAGTTACCTGTTCTTGCTTTCTTAGTCTCCTTAGCCTGTTCCCTAAGCTTATCACCCTCAACTTGCTGAGCATGAGTCATGAGCCTAGAGATGTTCATGTCTCCTAACAACATAGCATTCCTGCACTCTGTTTTCACTAAGTCTGACACTTCATACAGAAGCTTATTCATCTGAGCCCTGGAATCAGCAACCATGTGAGAAGCATACCTGGAGAGTTGGTTAAACTTGAGCCCATACTCTTGGACAGTCATGTTACCCTGCCTTAAGTTCATAAATTCCTGGGCCCTTGCTTCTCTCAACTCTATGGGGAAAAACCTGTCTAGAAAGGTTTCGCTGAAACATTCCCAAGTAATAGGAGCGACATCTGTACTCATGTTCTCCTTCCACTGAGTATACCAGATATGAGCTACATCCTTAAGTTGGTAAGATGCTAACTCAACCCGATCATTCCCAGTGACCTGCATCACCTCAAAGATCTTCTTGATCTCATCCAAGAAATTCTGGGGATCTTCACCAGTCTGCGATCCTAAGAACTCTGGAGGATTCATCCTAACAAAGTCACGGACCCTTGCTGCTGCTGATCCATCATTTGCATTCACAGGAGCTTGAACCCGCTGATTGTTCTGGTTAGCGACACTCTGAGCCAACATCTGAATGGCATTCCTGAATTCAGCATTCGACACTTCTTGATCTGGAACTAGAGGAGCTGCGTTTGCGTTCCTGGCATTCGCATTCCTAGCATAAGCTCTACGAGGAGGCATGATCACTAAAACGTAGAACGTCGAGTTAGAATGGATTTAGATCATACCTTACGCACGATAAGAGTAATAAGAAAATGAAGATTTTTCCTAAAGACACTTTGTAGCCTCCCTCTCAATAGATGTGGTGCGCACTACACACCCATGAAAAAGACTCTACCTAGTGCGGCTTTTCAGACATCCTAGGACACTTAAACCTAATGCTCTGATACCAAGTTTGTCACGCCCCAAGCTACCCCAAGACGCGGACACGGGACCTAGGACCACAAGTGATCCCAAGCTAACCCTGCTGGCATGATCATGAGCATACTAAAGATAATAAACTGATACGGAAGCTAAATCATAAATAAATCTGAAAGGATGGGGAATACCCATATACTGTAACTGAAAATATCAAATCTGAGAGTCTAATACAAAAGAAATATCAAACTCAAATACTAAGCTGAATCTAACTATGTCTGAAATAAGCCTCTAAACTGACTAGAAATGTTGGGACATGCCCCAACTAGATCTAGCAAAACTGAAACTAAAGACTAAAAATACTGAAAAGAAACTCATGACTATTGTCCTCGGAGAATGAGGACTCACCACTGATTCTGCTGAACTGGAGATCGGGAATCGATCTAAGCGTGATCTGGATACTGAGAACCTGAACCTACATCACGAGAAGATGTAGCGCACGTATGCGTCAGTACTTGAAAGGTACTGAGCATGCAAGATAGAGTAAAGTTGAAATAACATATAACAGAACAAAGCAATAAAGCAATGAAATAATCTGAACATGATATAGATACTGAATATTGAGCTAACTGAATGCAATGACCAATTTATAACATGCTGACTGAATACTGAATGAACTGTAAATGTGGTCAATGCAATAGAGTCTGACTGAACTGTGGGAGCTACTAATAACCGACATAAAACCACATTAGCTAAATGTGCAGTCCGATGTATACGCCCCATCGAGAGGACCCAATATACCCTGCCAGAGGTATAGAGGCATGGTGGCGTGATCACTAAACTGATGTTGCCCACAGAGGGGACTTACACCTACGTGGCTCGTAGTTCTGGGACTATATGGGTACGCTGAAACCCTAGTCCAACTCGGTATTATGCTACTCCCAATGAATTAAGTGGTTAACTAGTTATGACTGAATTTCTGTAAATACTGGATAGCTCGAAACTGAACATGCAAACTGAGAATGCAACAATTAATCTGATAATGATGCATTCATAAACTGAGGCATGTAAAACTGAATACTTAAATATCTGACCTAGCATGTGTAATTCAAGAACTAAAGAAATACATAGCTAGGGTTCTGAAATTCATGCGATAAACTGAGCAATAACATGATAATCTGATTTGGAACATTTAAATAACTAATTCATGATGATCTGTTGAAATTCTAGAAACCCTAGGTCTGTTCATAATCATGGAATCAAGAATCTGACTGAATTCTAGGGACCTAATGGGCGAAAGGAACCCACTAGTGAAATCCCACATACCTGGTGACGACGTATGATTTAGGGTCTAAACGACGTATCTTAGGGGTTAAACGAAATAGGAAAAGACCAAAGGACCCCTGAATTAACTGTTGTCGGAGTGACCTACGGATTAGACCTACGGGCCGTAGGTCAATCTACGGTCCGTAGATTGCGTCCGTAAGTCAAGCCTGCTCGACAGGCCTTCACTAAAACGAGCATAACGTTTTACTCGGAGGTCGGAATTTAGCAAACTCGATGGCGGTGGAAAGATAATTCAATTAACTATCATATCATAGGTCATGGCACACATAACTCGTTTTGTGCTAAGAGTTATGACCATCTGAAGTTGACCCATCAGAATTTTCAGCTAACTGGCTGCTAACCTTCGATCTACGGTCAGACCTACGGACCATGGATCGAACGAAGGTCTGTGCTAGTCAACCGTAGTTCAGGACTGAAGCTGGGCTTTTGGGGTATCGATCCACGGACACGAACTACGGTCCGTGACCTGACTTACGGACCGTAAGTTCGGCCATGGGTCAACACTTAGTCAAATTTTCTGACTGAGTTCTGGGGAAGTTTTCTGTCACGAACCACAGACCTGCAGGACGGACCGTGAGTCCATCTACGGTCCGTGGATGGTGTCCGTGAGTGCCACCTGTAACACCAGAAATCTGAAATCTCTAATTTCGGATACGGGGTGTTACATCCTTGACCACGCTTTGGTTGCAAGTTGATGAGACATTGAGATATTGAGATTGGTATATAGATTCCAAGTCCCTCATTTGTCCTTGTCTAGAAGCTAGAGGCTCGACAAGGTGTATACAACATGTTGTGCGATGACCTTGGTACCACCACATTATCCCATCATTTCATCATCTCATTGAATCACATTGGTCAGTCTTGTTGTGTTGTGTGACTTGTTTATGTGCTGATTTGATTATTATATGTACTCTTGTGTGTTTACATTATTCACGTTGTTCTATATAAATTGGTGGTAGCGATGCCAAAATGGGACTTTTTTGCGTGCACGTGAAAGCTTACATAGTTTATTTCTTAAGTCAGTTAGTTGCTTATACTAAGTCGGTCTAACCTACTGAGTACATGTGGATCGTACTAAACTCGTACTTATGTTATCCGTTTGATGCATGTCCTAGTAAGAGTGAGCATCATAGCGGTTGATTGGTTTCCAACAAAGTTCCTTTTTTCGGAGTTGTGGTGACATCCTTCTTTCAGGATGGTCATTAGTCTCCATCTATCGTTTAAAATCTTTAACTTATTTTTCAAAACCTTGCGATGTATTTTTAGATTTTAGAAATTTATTAGATGCTCTTTATATTTATTTTACTAGGTTTTGGGATATTCCTTGTTGTTTTCTATTGTTTGTGGCCTAACTTCCCTTCGGGAGTCTCCTAAGTTTATTTCTTTCGGATTATACTCCTTTTAGGGTTCTCGGGGGTGTGTACTATCATGACCTCAACTTCTGGGTAATGAGAGTTCTTGCCCTCCGGGCTCTTCTATTTGTTATTACCATTTCTGAGAAAGAATTTTGGTAAAACTCGACTTGCCTTAATAATTATGGTAAACTTTAGAGCTTCTTTTAGTATTATATACTGACAACTCTTATATGATCTTTCTAGTCTTTCTAGAATAAAGACCCTGAGGTGCTTAATGATGTTAATGATCTCTCTGATGGACAGATAGGCAGTGTAAGTCCCTTGAAGATCGAAAAGAAGTGTGCTCATCAATCTTTTACGTATGTTTTAGAAGAGGAGTTATTCTCCAATAAGAAACAAGTGGTGTAGTCTGTGAATGATACACCCATTTCAGCACCTCTAAATGCATATTGCTTCCGGCGTAAAACATCTAATTTTCAGTCTGCTCAAGATCATTGTAGTGATTTTTATGTGCACCTAGCCTGAAGGGACATTCAATTTTTGCATTAAAAACATCTTATCTTTAGGCAATGAAAATGCGAAAATCGAAAGAGGACGTATATTATATCTTCTTAAAAAATAAATATTGTTTCTTATTGGGAAAGAACCTACTGATGAGATAGATGGAACTGGTGAAAGAAGTTGTTTCTTAAATCATCTTCAAAATAATCTTCCGACTGATGTTGGGACCGAACCGAGTGATATGTGTGCTTGAACTAGTGAAAAAAGTCATTTCTATAACCTTCTTCATTATAATGTTCTGTTTTTGAAGGAAAATATTTTTATTTATAAACTCAAAAGTTCTATATGTTTCTGTATATTTCAGTCTATTCCTATATTTTTCTGTATATTTTATGTATATTGAAATAATTAGCAACATCCCTATTTATAAAAGTAAGAAACCAAAATAAACTAGTACTAGGAAACATATTCCTATATGAACTTGGATAAATAAATCCTAAATAGACATAATAAATATCATAAATAACAAATCCTAAACAACTTAAGATTCCTACTTCAATTTTCAATTATTATTTCGAACATTTTTTTTGGTGTTGGAGCACTCTCTCTCTCCAACTCTTGTTGATGCCCATCCCATCAACTCCTTTTCTTTTTGTGTGTTTTTGTGTTGGAGCACTCTCTCTCCAACTCTCATTTTTAAAAAAACAAACTCTCTCCAACTTTTAATTTAGAGAAGAGCTTCTTTCTCTTATGTTTGGTTGCACTTCTTTAAAATTGGTAATATTTTTGTAAGTCTTTTCTCTTACCACGTTTTTCATGCATATATCATTCACCCGAAGTTTGTCGACATAATGGGTCATAGTCGCCCGCTGGCAGCAGAAACTCTTTGATTCTCTATTAGGATCTAAAAGCTCAGATACCAATTTGAAGGAAAATATTTTTATTTATAAACTTAAAAGTTCTATATGTTTATGTATATTTCTGTGTATTCCTATATTTTTCTATATATTGAAATAATTAGTTTTCATTGTCATCAAGCCTTCAAGATTAAACTATTATTTGCTATTGCTTTTCATTTATTTTTTGGGGTAGTTTTAAGGGGAATCTAGTGCTGCTATTTTGGTGTAAATATGGTATTGTTTTGAGGCTTTTCTAGTGCAATTTTAGTATTATTTTTTTGTGTTGTTATGGTACTTCTCTGCTACTTTTTTGGTGTAATTATAATTGTCATTTTAGAGTGAATCTAATGCACAACTAATTTGGTGCAATTCCTATGTTTTTTTGGTGCACAAAAAACACTGTTAAAAATTAAACGGGTGCTTCAGAGAATATCAAAATTGCACCAATTGTTAAATTATGGAGGACTATTAGTGCTCTATGATAATAAAAAAAATAGGATTACTTTGACTCATAACTCAAAGATATGGGAAAATTTTGATCCTTCAATGTATTTTTATAGTTTATTCCATTCCAGCGGGCAACAGTGAACAACTAAAAATTATGACATCTCATTTTAGATTATTTAACAAGACTCTCGTGACATAAAACAAACAATATAGCTAGACATAAAATATTATTTTCCCTAAACCACATTGTATATAGGATAACTCATCACACTAATGTATAAACCCTTGAGCTTTCTTTTCCTCTCACTTGTCAAATTTCGGTGTTGAGAATCTAGCAAAACATTGAACTAAAAATTCTCTCGAATTGATTTTGCCAGAATTCATCCCGGAGAATTCACCGGTAATCTATGATTGAGGTAAATTACTCGATCAAAAACTCTGTCACTTTGCTTAGTTCATTAAATACACCTGAATTTATCACATAAAATTCATCCTATGAACTTTCTCATTTAAAAGTTTTAAAATTTCAGAAAAAGGTAGATTCTTTTTATTTACTCATTTTAGACAAGTAATTTTAGTGAAGATTATGAATTTAGCATATCTACAGAGAGATTTATTTATTTATTTGTAATCTCCATTATTTTTTGTGCTAAGTGTGACGGTACTTTTCATAATGAGTTTCCATAGTGAGATTTTACTATTGTCTTAAATTTTTTTTATCATATTCTCATAATCTGTTTTAACTATTTTATTTTTATTTTTCGCTTTGATTTTTGAAGTGACAGATTTTCGCATTGATAGAGCTCGATATTTGCTTTTCATTGTTAGAGTATTGCATCTTAAATACATGAAAATGGTAAAGTTTTCAATTTGAATTGTCTTAATATTTATGTTGTTGCATCAACAATTTTTAAAAACGTTGTAAGTCCATGGCAAAATTAACAATAAACTTTCTTGCTTTGATTTATGTTCCTTTTTTAAATCTCTAATATATGCTTTGATCTCTATGCTTCGTTTTTGTTTTAGTCTGTAACGTGTGCTTTGATTTGGATTATTTTTTCATTTTTCTTGTGTTATAAGATTAATCTTTTATATGCTGAGGAATTGATATAGTTCACGCCATATATAATTAATTGAGAGTCACTTGTTCAAATAATTTTTTTTTAGCGGTATTAATTTCTGCATACTGATTCTTGACATGGATATACTTCGGCTCCTCCTTGAATTGTAGAGGATACTTTATCAAAGGTGAATCTAGACATAAAAAAAAGAATGGGTATTAAATGTTAAATTTTTTGTTAGCTAAAAATTAATTGGTTCGATTACTAAACATGGTAGCTTCATTATTTGTATATAATCATTTGTGCTTATTGATTAGCCATTGTCTTCTTCATCAATAGAGATTGGTCAACTCTTTCAAGTTAGGGTTTTTCATTTAAACTGTAGTACAAAACCTTTTGTCAAAAAAGCATAGAATATTTATTCCTTTATATGCCTTCTCCAAAAAAAAGAGTTTTGGTGAAACTTGAATAGCCTTAATAATTTTTTTTTGTACTCTGCAAACACTTATATGATTTTTCTAGTCTTCCTAGAATAAGTTCCTTGAGGTGCTTAATGATGTTGATGCTCACACTGATGGAGAGATAAGAAGTGGGAATTCCTTGAGTATCAAACAGAAGCATGCTCATCAATCTTTAGGCAATGAAAATGTGACATGTGAAATGCTTCATTAATGCTCCTCAAAAAAAGTTTGTCTCATCTTGGGAAAGAAGCTAGTGATCTGAATGCTAGAAATAGTGACAAATTGTTCCCTTTGTCATAAAAATTATCTTCTGACTCATTTTTAGAAAGATTATGCAAGAGATTATCCTTCTCTTGTGCGAAAATCTTCAAATACTAGAGAAGATAGCATAAATGTTACATCTCTAGGACATGAAATTGAAAACGTTAATTCGATTGGAGACAACTCTGCAAAGGGAAAAACACCCATCGGTCTTATAGACAACACAATCAACAATGTGAATAGTGATAAGGATATTAGTGTTGCCTCTAGGATCCCAACTTCTGATAAGAAGAATGTCATGGGTGATTTCTGCATTGGCAAGCCACGTCAGAGTAATAGAAGTGTAATTCCACCTAAAAGGTTGAACGATTACTTTCGCAGAGGAAGACAGTGACGCGAGAAAGGCAATACGTAATAATGGAATTGGTATACTAGTGTAAGAACGTGGGTAGGAAGGAATAAGTTAATGTGTAGTAGTTTACTACAAGTTTGCCCCATGTCCATAAGTGTCATGATCCAAAAATGGATGTGATGGCACTCGTCTTATCCACCAAGATAAGTTAGCCTCAAACCCAACCATTGCAATAAAGTGCGGAAATAAAATGAAATTTGAAGTTTAATAACAATTAATAATGTGGATAATAAGCCAGCTTAACTAAATCTCCAAACCTGGTTGTCAAGTGCACAAGCTTCTAATGTATTACAATTGATTTGAAAGAAAAATACAATTCTCAAATGATATTGTCTCTAAAATAGAACAAAATCATAAATAAGAGTAATAAGGTTTGTTGAGATGACAAATATCTACCTCACAAATCTACACATAAAGCCTCATACAAGAAGATTTGACTGAATTTTAAGGTTGTCAAAGAAACTTAATCCAATTCTAAGCGTCAACGATCGTTAATCAGTATATAACCCAACTAAATGAGTTGGGGTCGAAACCCACAGGGAGCGATACATGTTTCAGATTCAATTGGGAAGCATGAACATGGTCAAATAAGTCATAGGAATAAAAGTTATCGAATAAAGACATCATTCAAATTAGGGGGTGATGTGAATGTCAAATGGGGGATTTTGGTTTTGATTAACAGCTAGAAACAGTCACAAATACTACGAAATAACAATAACGAGATGGGTTCTTGGGATGTGATTGATTACAAGCTAATATATACATATGTGTAATTGCAACTATTAGTAAATAGCTAGATATTAGTAAGTAGGCTAGGATATAGTGGAGGTAAATTTTCTTTCGAACAATTTACCCCGAATCAAGTGATTTCTCTCGAACATCAACAAACATGCAAAATAAGACCAGCCCACACCTTAATCCATTCACTCTCTCGAGCTGAATGTGTGGGATTGGGTTTAGGATTCACTCTCTCGAGTTGAACCCAGGTCAACCCAATACCCACAAACCACAATCAAAAACCCTAGTTCTAAAACCTCTCTCTCGAGCAAGCCAATAACACAAACATAGAACTGTATTTGCAACTACAATTCCTAAGTTAAACCACAATTATGTCACGACCCAAGCCTAGGGCCTAGACGTGACATGGCGAATGAGGAACCCGAAGGAACCCCAAACAAGCCTCTCAAACTTGTCATCACACTTCATCGGTCGCGGAAGTACATTCAACATTAATTAACGGGAAATAGGGACTAAGGCAAACCATTTCAAAATGACATCATAGAATAAGAGTCAAGCTCGTTTACAAAATACTTGTCCAACGCACACCTTTACATACATAGATAGGACGGGGGCCATGATATATTACCGGCTCCCCTCATAGTTAAAATACAATTGCAAGCTAAAGTCTCAAAACATAGGAGTAAGAAACATAACATAGCCCTCGAATTATTGAGGACTCACCAACAAACTCGGATAAGCGTCGTACTAGCCACGTGAATGGAGAGAAGGATCAAGAGTAGCTCCGGTCCCTACATGGTGACATCATGTAGGCAAAATATGCGTTAGTACTTGGAATGTACTAAGTATGCGGGGTGCAACACAACAATAAACAAGGACACAATCGAAATACAAGAAATAGTTTCATAGGCATTATGAATAACAATATGAGGATGCATGATCAAAGTGAAGTCAAAACATGTTTAAGTAAATCTATACTAATAGTAGATATCATATGTGTATGCATGATCCAACCAATCTATAACCCCAACTTAGGATGGGGGATGCCGTTCACACCCGGACACCCTGGTGGCAAGGTATAAACCCCTCACATGGTTGATGTTGGTCACACCCCAAGCATCCTAGGTGGTGAGATATAAACCTCTCACATGGTTGATGTTGGTCACACCCCAAGCATCCTAGGTGGTGAGATATAAACCTCTCACATGGTTGTCCGGTTCTTTTCCCCCGGACCGGGCATGGTCATGCAACACTTTATATAGGAAATTCTCATTAGGCTCTAATGCAATCTCACGTATGGAATGAACATATACACAAGCTTAGTTTGTCATCAACACATCTTTGGAGTTCCATACATCTCATAACTCAAGCTTTAAAGCATCAATTTATCAATTCTCCATAGTTGGACATTTTGTCAAACACCTTGAAGGCATGTAATGAAATCAAAGAGCATGGGAAATAGGGTAGTAATTATGCAGCCAAACCAATGAACAACCTACAACAACACCTTTTTAACACCCACAATACCACATGAAAATCTCCACATCCATTCCAAATTTAGGTTCAAGTTCTAGGGTCACAACATGCTCAAAACAATCACTTTTCATGTTTAAAATTCAATGTGTAGGAAATTATTACAAATAACAAGACTAATATATGAATCTTAACTTAAACCATGAATTAGTGAGTAGAATAGAGTCTAGGCACTATGGGTGGAAGGACCCATGAGTTCAACACCACATACCTTGAGTTCTTATGAAGGTCTTGAGAGTGTCTTCAATGGAAGCTTGCAACTTGGAACAAGAGTCTCTTCAATCTTGAGGAAGGTTTTGGATTAGGGTTCTTGAGAGAACTTGAGAGAAAATGTGTCTAAGTATGGGAGAGGTGTTTTGGAAATGTTTTAGAGATGAAATTTGAACTAATGCTATATAGGAAATAACATATGCCCTTTGGAAGAAAATCGTCCAACACTTGGAAAAAAAAATGGGGCGGGTGAACAGTAAAATTAGCTACTGGAAATTGTCTTTTTCTGCCGGACAGATTTTACGAAAATGGGATAACTTCTTCGTCCGAACTCCGAATGAGGTGAAACGAAGTGCGTTAGATAGCTAACTCAAAGGGCTTTCCATGGATATATTATTGGCCACCAAATAATTTGTGTTCTAGGAGATATGACCCTCCAAAGTAGACCCTCGAAAAAGGCTTCACTTGGAAATTTTGGATTTTGATACGGTTGCTCTAAAATTTGGGTTAGACCCATTTCCCACTCAATTTGACCCCCTAAACAAGAATATGAAGTCGGATTTTCGAAAAACGAAATGAATTTTGAGATATATGGAAATTACAATTATAGGTGTTTCCGAAGCACATTTTCGGGCATTTTTGGGGTCGTTTCAATATCTCCCCCTTGGGAACATTCGTCCCCGAATGTGGAAGAGACGTACAAGGCAAGACTTAGTAAGAACATATCAGCCCCAACATGAATACAAAAATTTTATTTAAACATCACTTCAAGATTTCAAAACTTAGTGTAAAGCATCCATAACTCATCAATTTAAACATGTATGCACATTAATGATTCAAAGGCTGAAATGTAAGACTCGATGGAGTACAAAGGACTTGATTTAATACCTTAGGCTTGAGTGGAGTTGAATAGATAAGGATAACGTCTTTGCATGTCCGCTTCGGCCTCCCAAGTAGCACTCTCCACTTGTTGATTTCTCCAAAGCACCTTAACGGACGCCACTTCTTTGTTCCTCAACCTTTTAACTTGTCTATCTAAGATCTGAACCGGGACTTCTTCATACGTCAAATTATCTTCTACAACACCCACAACCTCAAGAGGTACAATAGCGTTAGGATCACCAACACATTTCCTCAACATCGATACATGGAATACCGGATGAACTAATTCCATCTCCTTGGGCAACCCCAACTCATAGGCTACTTTACCAACCCTTCTTATTATCTCATAAGGACCGACATACCTAGGACTTAATTTCCCCTTCTTACCAAAACGAACCACACCTTTCATTGGAGAAACCTTCAAATAAACCCAATCACCCACTTTGAATTCAAGATCCTGTCTCCTCACATCGGCATAAGACCTTTGACGACTTTGGGCTGTTTTCAACCTCTCCCTAATCATCCTTACCTTCTCAAGAGCATCCATGACCAGATCCGAACCCAACAAGGCCACCTCTCCGACTTCAAACCACCCAACCGGTGACCTACACCGTCTACCATAAAGTGCCTCAAAAGGAGTCATACCGATACTAGAATGATAACTATTGTTGTATGCAAATTCAATCAAAGGAAGATGATCATCCCAACTACCTTTCAACTCCAATACACAAGCTCTAAGCATATCCTCCAAGGTTTGAATTGTTCTTTCGGCTTGGCCATCCGTTTGAGGGTGGAAGGCCGTGCTAAGCTTTACCTTTGTACCAAGACCCCTTTGGAATGACTTCCAAAAGTGAGAAATGAATTGGGCACCACGATCCGAGATGATAGACAAAGGAATCCCATGCAACCTTACCAATTCATGAATGTACAACTTGGCATACTCTTCAGCCCCGTAAGTAGTTTTAACCGGATAGGAAATGAGCCGACTTTGTCATCCGATCAACCACCACCCAAACCGAATCAAAGCCTCTTCTAGCCTTGGGTAAGCCCACTACAAAATCCATGTTGATTTCTTCCCACTTCCAAGTAGGTATCTCAATGTCTTGAGTTAGGCCACCCGGCCTTTGATGTTCAGCCTTGACTTGTTGACAACTATGGCAACCCGAAACAAATTTTGCAATGTCCTTCTTCATACCGCCCCACCAATACACATCCCTCAAGTCTCTATACATCTTTGTTGACCCCGGATGAATAGAATAAGAAGAATTATGAGCCTCATCAAGGATTCTTTCCCTCACACCATCCACACAAGGAACACATAATCTACCTTGGTACCTAAGGGCACCATCTCCCCCTTGGGAGAAAACCTCCACCTTACCACTACTCACCGAAGCCTTTAATTCTACCAAAGAAGGATCAAGATCTTGCTTGACTATCACCTCATCAACCAAGGAAGACCTTGAACCATCAACAACAACTACTCCTCCACTATCCACCCCTTCTAACCTAACTCCCAATTTGGCCAACCGATGGACCTCCTTAGCCAACTCTTTACTACCTTCCTCCACATGAGCCAAGCTACCCATGGACACTCTACTCAATGCATCCGCCACCACATTAGCTTTCCCCGGATGATAGTGAACACTCATATCATAATCCTTAAGGAATTCTAACCACCTCCTTTGTCTCAAGTTAAGATCTTTTTGTGTGAACACATATTGGAGATTCTTATGGTCGGTGAAGATATCAACATGCACCCCATACAAATAATGATGCCAAATCTTTAAAGCAAAAACCACGGCGGCCAATTCAAGATCATGGGTTGGGTAATTTTTTTCATGAACCTTAAGTTGCCTAGAAGCATAGGCTATAACCTTACCACTTTGCATCAACACACAACCCAAACCAATATGGGAAGCATCACAATAAACAACAAAACCTTCTAACCCATCCGGAAGTGACAAAATAGGAGCGGACACAAGCCTTTCTTTCAAAGTTTGGAAGCTTTCCTCACACTCATCCGACCACACAAATTTAGCCTTCTTTTGAGTCAACTTAGTCATAGGAGAAGCAAGAGAAGAAAACCCTTCTACAAATCTCCTATAATAACCCGCTAAACCCAAGAAACTCCTTATATCCGACGGGGTCAAAGGTCTGGCCAATTCCTAATAACATCGGTCTTCTTAGGATCCACCTTAATACCATCCCCCGACACCACATGGCCTAGGAAAGCAACTTCCTTCAACCAAAACTCACACTTTTCATATTTAGCGTACAACTTCTCTTCCCTCAATCTTTGGAGTACCACCCTCAAGTGACCCTTGTGCTCTTCCTCACCCCGAGAATAGATCAAGATGTCATCTATAAACACCACCACAAAAGAATCAAGGTAGGGTTTGAAAACCCTATTCATCAAATCCATAAAGAGAGCCGGAGCATTAGTCAACCCGAAAGACATCACCACAAACTCATAGTGCCCATACCTAGTACGAAAGGCCGTCTTGGGAATATCACACTCCCTCACCTTCACTTGATGATACCCTGACCGAAGATCAATCTTAGAGAAGTGACTAGCCCCATGCAATTGGTCAAATAAATCGTCAATCCTTGGAAGAGGATACCTATTCTTGACGGTGACCCTATTAAGTTGTCGATAATCAATACACATTCTAAGAGACCCATCTTTCTTCTTCACAAACAAAACCGGAGCACCCCAGGGAGAATGACTAGGTCTAATAAATCCCTTCTCTAACAAATCTTTTAATTGCTCTTTCAACTCTTTCAACTCTGCCGGGGCCATACGGTAAGGGGGGATAGAAATAGGTTGAGTATCGGGAAGGAGGTCTATACCAAGATCTATCTCCCTTTCGGGAGGGACACCGGGAAGGTCTTCTGGGAAGACATCTAGAAACTCATTAACAACCGGAATAGACTCAATAGGAGGGACTTTAGACTCCACATCATTGACTCTCACAATATGGTACAAGCACCCTTTGGAAATCAACCTATGGGCTTTAATGCAAGAAATGAATTTCCCCTTCACCACAACATCCCGGCTCTCCCACTCAAGGACGGGTTCATTAGGAAATCGGAACTTGACTTTACGAGTCCTACAATCAATAGAAGCATAATATGCATGCAACCAATCCATCCCAAGAATAACATCAAAATCCACCATGTTCAACTCAATAAGATCGCAAGGCAACAACTTATTCAATATGCAAACCGGACAATTTCTATACACTTTTCTAGCAACAATAGAGACACCAATGGGAGTAGATACTTCATATGACTCATGCAACAATTCCGACTCAACATGAAATTTTCTAGCAACTAAGGGGGTAACAAAGGAAAGGGTGGCACCCGGATCAATCAAAGTATAAACATCAAGATCAAAGATTTGCAACATACCGGTCACCACATCCGGGGTCTCATTAACACCTTGTCTACCATGCAAAGCATAAAATCGATTGTTCCTTGGGGCACCACTTTGAGAAGCACCTCTACCCAAAGGAGTAGTGTTAGCACTTCGGACCTTGTTGCGGATCTTGGGACATTCAAACCTCTTATGACCCACTTCTCCACATTCAAAGCAAGCACCCGAACCCTTCATGCAAGGACCACCATGCTTCCTCCCACACTTAGGGCATACATCCATAGAACCCACTTCACCTCCCCTTGAGGTCTAGGAACATTGATAGCAAATCCCCGGTTGACATGAGGGTTTCCTCGGCCTTGATGAAATCTAGCACCCTTAGGGAACCTATTCTCCAATCGGGCCCTCTGGCCTCGTGCCCCCTTCTCTTCCTCAATTTCTCCTCCTCCATTTGCTCGGCATAAGTCATCAACCGAGACAAATCCATATCTCCAATGAGCATAGCGGACCGACACTCCTCACTAACCAAGTCGGATACACCCATCACAAATTTGTTCATCCTCGACCTAGAGTCGGCCACCAAGTGAGGTGCATACTTGGAGAGTTGGACATATTTGAGGGCATACTCTCTCACACTCATAGCTCCTTGCTTCAAGTTCATGAACTCCACCAACTTTGCCTCCCTAAGCTCAAGAGGGAAGAACCTATTAAGGAAAGCAATTTTAAACTCCTCCCACAACACCACATAGCCATTACATTTCTCACCCTTCCATTGATCAAACCAAATTTGAGCAACCCCCTTGAGTTGGTAAGCCGCCAATTCCGCCTTCTCACAAGCACCAACATCCATAATGGTCAAGATTTTGCATACCTCATCGATGAACTCTTGCGGGTCCTCATCCACCTTTGAACCATGGAAGACCGGAGGGTTCATCCTCATGAAATCTCTCACCCTTTCCCCCGGGGTGGTAGTTCGAGGAGCTTGGGCTCCTTGTTGCACTTGGTTAGATACCACTTGTGCAAGCATGGTGAGTGCATCACGGAGCTCACCATTGGTGGGTGGCTCTTCCGGTGATCGGGCCCGTCTTCCCCTCACGTTTGGAATGATGATCTAGCAATCAAAGAACAAGCGTTAGGGAGGAATCACCTTATCACACTCTAAGCACGACATAGAACATGAAGAAGGGAAACCTTTCCTAAAACATTTTGTAGCCTCCCATTCATAGTCGTGGCGCGCTTCACAACCATGATTAGGACTCTACTCAATGCGGTGTGTTGGACTCCGAGGATTTAACAACCTAGTGCTCTGATACCAAGCTTGTCACGACCCAAGCCTAGGGCCTAGACGTGACATGGCGAATGAGGAACCCGAAAGAACCCCAAACAAGCCTCTCAAACTTGTCATCACACTTCATCGGTCGCGGAAGTACATTCAACATTAATTAACGGGAAATAGGGACTAAGGCAAACCATTTCAAAATAACATCATAGAATAAGAGTCAAGCTCGTTTACAAAATACTTGTCCAACGCACACCTCTACATACATAGATAGGACGGGGGCCATGACATATTACCGGCTCCCCTCATAGTTAAAATACAATTGCAAGCTAAAGTCTCAAAACATAGGCGTAAGAAACATAACATAGCCCTCGAATTATCGAGGACTTACCAACAAACTCGGATAAGCGTCGTACTAGCCACGTGAATGGAGAGAAGGATCAAGAGTAGCTCCGGTCCCTACATGGTGACATCATGTAGGCAAAATATGCGTTAGTACTTGGAATGTACTAATTATGCGGGGTGCAACACAACAATAAACAAGGACACAATCGAAATACAAGAAATAGTTTCATAGGCATTATGAATAACAATATGAGGATGCATGATCAAAGTGAAGTCAAAACATGTTTAAGTAAATCTATACTAATAGTAGATATCATATGTGTATGCATGATCCAACCAATCTATAACCCCAACTTAGGATGGGGGATGCCGTTCACACCCGAACACCCTGGTGGCAAGGTATAAACCCCTCACATGGTTGATGTTGGTCACACCCCAAGCATCCTAGGTGGTGAGATATAAACCTCTCACATGGTTGATGTTGGTCACACCCCAAGAATCCTAGGTGGTGAGATATAAACCTCTCACATGGTTGATGTTGGTCACACCCCAAGCATCCTAGGTGGTGAGATATAAACCTCTCACATGGTTGTCCGGTTCTTTTCCCCCGGACCGGGCATGGTCATGCAACACTTTATATAGGAAATTCTCATTAGGCTCTAATGCAATCTCACGTATGGAATGAACATATACACAAGCTTAGTTTGTCATCAACACATCTTTGGAGTTCCATACATCTCATAACTCAAGCTTTAAAACATCAATTTATCAATTCTCCATAGTTGGACATTTTGTCAAACACCTTGAAGGCATGTAATGGAATCAAAGAGCATGAGAAATAGGGTAGTAATTATGCAGCCAAACCAATGAACAACCTACAACAACACCTTTTTAACACCCACAATACCACATGAAAATCTCCACATCCATTCCAAATTTAGGTTCAAGTTCTAGGGTCACAACATGCTCAAAACAATCACTTTTCATGTTTAGAATTCAATGTGTAGGAAATTATTACAAAGAACAAGACTAATATATGAATCTTAACTTAAACCATGAATTAGTGAGTAGAATAGAGTCTAGGCACTATGGGTGGAAGGACACATGAGTTCAACACCACATACCTTGAGTTCTTATGAAGGTCTTGAGAGTGTCTTCAATGGAAGCTTGCAACTTGGAACAAGAGTCTCTTCAATCTTGAGGAAGGTTTTGGATTAGGGTTCTTGAGAGAACTTGAGAGAAAATGTGTCTAAGTATGGGAGAGGTGTTTTGGAAATGTTTTAGAGATGAAATTTGAACTAATGCTATATAGGAAATAACATATGCCCTTTGGAAGAAAATCCTCCAACACTTAGAAAAAAAAATGGGGCGGGTGAACAGTAAAATTAGCTACTGGAAATTGCCTTTTTCTGCCGGACAGATTTTACGAAAATGGGCATAACGTCTTCGTCCGAACTCCGAATGAGGTGAAACGAAGTGTGTTAGATAGCTAACTCAAAGGGCTTTCCATGGATATATTATTGGCCACCAAATAATTTGTGTGCTAGTAGATATGACCCTCCAAAGTAGACCCTCGAAAAAGGCTTCACTTGGAAATTTTGGATTTTGATACGGTTGCTCTAAAATTTGGGTTAGACCCATTTCCCACTCAATTTGACCCCCTAAACAAGAATATGAAGTCGAATTTTCGAAAAACGAAACGGATTTTGAGATATATGGAAATTACAATTATAGGTGTTTTCGAAGCACATTTTCGGGCATTTTTGGGGTCGTTTCAGTCACAGAGCTAGGCCTAACCTAATTCCTAACCGCTTCAATCTTTTGAGGATTGATCTTAGGTATATTTATATGCCTAGAATGCTAATTAGGCCTGCATTTACGTCGAGTTTGAAGTCAAAATGTATTTGTTTGCAGTCTTATCGAGTCGTACACTTATTTATGAGCTAACCAATATAATTAGTTCTGTAGGTAAGCTTAATGGGAGAAACGAGCACAAAAAGGGAAAAAGGAAGAAATCTGAAGATTCGAGTCAAAAGAGAGCAAGGAAGAAGTTGAAGAAAATGCACCAAGGCATTTATGTGTTCTCTCCACGACGTGCGGAGGAATGCAAAATGTGTGTTGCGAAATCAACCTCTAGGCAGAACAGTGTGTGTCCTCTCTGCATCGCAGAGAGGGAGTGAAATTCTGTGAGCAATAAATCGATCCTAGGTAGAACACCTCGTGATGCTCGCACATCGCGCAGAAGGCAAATGGTTCTTGGAATCAAAATTTGGAAGGCACCGCGCGTTGCGTGCCTGAGTACTAGATTTGGTAGTTTCGACTTTTAGTAGAAATAGGGTTTTATTTTATTTTAATGGGGTATTTATTATTTTTTTCAGTATTTAAAGAGCGACGACTTTCGAATACGTTTTCTGGAGTTTTTAGGGTTATTTCTAAAACTCTTGTCCTTTCAATCGTTTGATGATTCATAACCATTATATGATTGATTATTGTATTATGATTAGCTAAATGCCCTAGTTCTTGGGCGGTGGCTACATGATGATTTTAATTGATTGAGTTGTTTTTGGTTTTATTATTGAATATCACATGAATCTTTCTTATGTTCGTATTTTCCGTATTTCATGATTTATCACCATATAAATAAATTCATTGTCCGAATTGAACTCGGGAGAGGAATTAGAGGATAGAACCTGGGGCATAAGGAGCTTGTTGAACTCTAAATAGCTAAGGTTGATTAGTTTCTAGGATAAGGATATACCTAGGGACCTCGGTCAGGTTACCATACAGTAAGATAACTTAATGCTCGATAGGTAATCAGTTTATCCCCTCTCAACGATATAGTTAGGGTGTTATCTATCGTAGGCGATTAGAGGTCGGGAGACCATTATCATACATCTAACACTGTGATTCATTGATTCGATTGTTAATAATTATCCATATAAATGATATTGAGTGCATGAATCATGATAGAAGCTGTAGCCCTGGACCTTTCCCAAATCATTGTTTGTAACCCGTGAAACTGAATCGTGTTAGTTACATTTTGTTTTAAAATTTATAAATAGAAACAAACAACTTTTTAAATTTGGAAATACATTTGTGGTTAACTGAAAACTAGAGAATTTGACAGTTTCTAAGTGTAAGGTCCTGTGGGTATGAAACCTGGCTCGCAAAAAGAGCCACTTCATTACCTGTACATTCACGTGCACTTGTTTGTGTGTTAGACCGCAACATGTTTTTGGCGCCGCTACCGTGGACTTTAGAATTAGAAAGTATTTGAGTTTTTCTAATTTCTGAAGTTGAAACGCAAGTGTTGACAACTTGATCTTAGCATTCCAGTGTTGCAGGTTTTTTTGAAACTCCAAACTGGACGACGATCAAGGGTTGTTATTACCTCTCTTAGAACCTGAAAGATTCGTACACTTACATAGTTATTGGTGAGCTAGAATCTCCTAGACCAAAAACAGAGGAAGAATAACATGAGACAATGGCTGCTAAGTTGAAAGTACGAGACGTGGCAATCCTACTCCCTACCAATGTGACTTCATGCATACAGAAACCTGAACCTGGTGGGAGATTTGAACTGAAGCAGAGTATGGTGTAAATTTTGCACACGAATGGGCAGTTTACTGGTCTTTCACATGAGGATGCCACACTTCACATTCAAAACTTCCTCGAGATCAATGATACTTACACTCCAACTGGGTGAATAAATATTATGTGACGCTCACCTTATTTCCTTTCTCTCTGCTTGGGAAGCAAAAAGATGGTTGAACTTAGAGCCTGGGAATTCAATTACTACCTGGATGATTTGGCACGAAAATTCCTCATTAGATTTTTTCCATCTAGAAAACAGCTAAGTTGAGGAGTGATATTTTGAGTTTTAGGCAGAAGGGTGGTGAGAACTTGTACCAAGCTTGGGATAGGTTTAAATCAATGTTGATGAGTTGCCCTCATCATCATCAATCTAATGAGCTATTAGTCCATACCTTCATTGAAGGGTTGGAGCCTAACACAAAGATTTTGCTTGATTCAGCTGCAGGTGGACAGGCCTAAGAGAAGACTTATTATGAACTGTTCACCTTGCTGAATCGGATATCTCAAGGTAATCCAGAGTGGAACGGAGGGGGAATTAAACTTGTAGTACAGAAAACTGCAGGTATGCTGGAAGTAGTTGTAATGACTGCTCTAATTGCATAGATTTCTGCTATGCAGAATATGATGAGTACACATTTTAGCAACATGGCATTGGGACAATAGCCTGCACAAGTAAATGCAGTTCAACAACCACCGTATTGGTGTGAGATCTACGGAGGTAGCGATCACGATGCAGAGATATGTGGTGCAAACCTAGATTTTGTTAATTATGTAGGGAATGCCCAGAGAGGAGGAGGAAAATAAAATTATGGAAACTCCTATAACCAAGTTGGCGTAACCACCCAAACTTTTCTTGGGGTGGAAATCAGAACCAGGGCCAAGGGCAAAACCATTATAAGCCACAAGGCAATGCCAATGGGTATCAACCACAGGCACAAAGAGAGTAACCCAAGCGGCAATCCGAAAACATGAGTGTGGAGGAGATGCTGAAAAAGATTATGGTTGATCAAGCCTAGTTAGCTGCTAATGTGAGAAATAATCAGTCAGCTACATAGAATCTGGAGAAGAAATTTGGGCAGTTTGCTAGTGCCCAAAATTCACGATCGCAAGGAGGTTTGCTTGGAAACACTGACCCAAATCCTAAACAAGTGAATGCAGTAAGTACACACAGTGGTTTGCAATTGGAGGAGTTAGGTCCTAAGAAAAGAAACACTGAAAGTGTAAACAAAGAGAGTGAACCTAAAGAGGGTGAGCTTAAGGAGAATGAAGTAGTTGCATTGGAAGAAAGAGTGCAACCAATAGTGAGACCACCTCCTCCATTTCCTCAGAAGTTCAACAAACAAAAGGAGGACAAATGTTTTGGTAAGTTTCTCTCTCTTGAAACAAGTTCACATTAACTTTCCATTGATACATGTTTTGCAGGGTATACCAAGGTATGCGAAGTATGTGAAAGAGATTGTAGCAAACAAAAGGAGGTTGACAGAGTATGAGATTGTGGCACTTATTGAAGAGTGCAACTCCAGAATTCAGAACAAGCTACCCATTAAACTAAAAGATCTAGGTAGTTTTACTGTATAGATTACTATGGGGCAAAGCATCCATGCTTGAGGGTTGTGTGATCTAGTAGCGAGTATAAACTTAATGCCAACTTCTCTGTACAAAAAGCTGGGGTTGGGTAGTCATAAACCAACGGCAATAATTTTGCAGTTGGCGGATAGATCTGTAGCTAGACCTGAGGGTGTTTGGAAAATGTGTTAGTACAAGTGGGATCTCTAATTTTCCGAGTAGATTTTGTAGTATTATATTTCGAACATGATCCTGAGATCCCTTTCATCTTAGGACAACCTTTCTTAGCGACTGGTAGGGCAATGATAGATGTAGCAGCTGGACAGCTTACTTTGAGAGCTCATGATAAAGAGGAGGTGTTTGATGTATACAAAGCTTTAAAATTGCCAGCTGTGTATGAGGAGTTGCCTGCCATAACCGTGATAGATCTTGAGGCAGAAGCTAAATATGGGGATGTTGAGGCATATGAAATGGTGCAATTCCTTGATATGTCACTTATGGTTACCTCTGGAGAGCGTTGGGAGCCTCTAAATAGGGTCTTGGGTCCTCCACCTAAACCCTCCATTGAAGAACCACCCAAGCTGGAGTTGAAAACACTGCCAGCCCACCTCAGGTATGCATTTTTGGATGAAGATTAAACCTTACCGGTTATTTTGTCTGCAGCAGTATCTGACGAACATGTGGAAGCCGCACTACTCACTCTGAAAAGGAGGAAAGCAACTCTGGGGTGGCAATGTCTGACATCCATGGTATTAGTCCCGCACTGTGTATGCACAAAATATACATCGAAGAAGGGTACAAGGCAAGTGCACAACATCAGCAGAGACTAAATCCATTGATGGAGGATGTTGTCAGAAAAGAAGTCATCAAGTGGCTGGATTCAGGGATTGTGTACCCAATATCTGACAGTAAATGGTTAAGTCCAGTGCAGTGTGTGCTCAAGAAGAGCAGAATGACAGTTGTGACCAATGAGAAAAATGAGTTGATCCCCACAAGAACAATGTATAGGCGAAGGATATGTATGGACTACAAAAAACTCAATAAAGCTACAGGAAGGACCACTATCCGGTACCGTTCATTGATCAAATGTTAGACAGGTTGGCTGGCCAAAAGTATTATTGTTTCCTTGATAGGTATTCAGGTATAATCAAGTCATCATTGCACTTGAGAATTAAGAGAAGACGATATTCACTTGCCCATATGGCACGCATGCGTTCAAATGCATTCCATTCGGCTTTTGTAATGCCCCAACCACATTTCAGATATGTATGATGGCAGTCTTCCATGATATGGTGGAAGATTTTGTCGAAGTATTCATGGATGATTTCTCGGTTTTTGGTGAGTCGTTCGAACTTTTTTTATCTAATCTTGACAGAGTTCTTACTAGGTGTGAGGAGACCAATCTGGTGCTGAACTGGGAGAAGTGTCACTTTCTGGTAAGAGTAGGAATTGTGTTAGGGCACAAGATCTCCAAGAGTGGATAGAAGTAGACAAAGCGAAGGTGGAAGTGATTTAGAAGTTGCCACCACCAATATCACTGAAGGAGTGTGAAGCTTCCTTGGACATACTGGTTTTTATAGGAGGTTCATCAAGGACTACTCTAAAACTGCAAGACCTATGTGTAACTTATTAGAGAAAGAGATGAAATTTGTGTTTGATGAAAAATGTTTGCAGGCTTTTGAGATGCTGAAACAAAATTTGGTTGAGGCTCCTATTCTTATTGCTCTAAATTGGGAGCTTCCATACGAGCTGATGTGTGTTGCTAGTAATATAGCAGTTGGGGCAGTGCTTGGGTAGAGAAAGGGCAAGGTGTTTCACTCCATCTATTATGTGAGCAAAACACTTGACGCAACCCAATCGAACTACACAGTTACTGAGAAGGAGATCTTGGCATTGGTGTTCGCATTTGACAAGTTCAGGTCATACTTTGCGGGGAACCAAAGTGATAGTCTACATTGATCATGTGTCCATTCGGTACTTGTTCAACAAGAAGGATGCCAAACCTAAGCTGATTAGGTGGATCCTGTTGCTGTAAGAGTTTGATCTCTAAATAAGAGATAGGAAGGGAACTGAGAACCAAATAGTTGATCATATGTCCCGACTAGAGGATTCATCTCATGTGAAAATTGAAGGGCAGATTCGTGAAGAGTTTCCTGATGAGCAGTTTCTTCCCTTGGAAATTGCTAAGGTGCCTTGGTATGCGGACATTTTGAATTTCTGGTGAGTGGTTTATTTCCACCTGGGGCATCAACACATCAAAAATAGAGGTAAAATATGATGCACGCTTTTATATATGGGATGAGCCTATTTGTTCAAGTAGGGTTCGGATCAGATGATGAGAAGGTGTATAGCGAGTAGAAGGCGACACAAGTGTTGGAGAGTTGCCACACGTCGCCATATGGTGGACATCATAGAGGCGAAAGAACTGCGCCATAAGGTATGTAATCTAGTATCTTTTGGACTACCTTATTTAAAGATGCTGCTTTGTTTGTGAAAGGTTGTGATCAGTGTTAGAGGATGTGCACCATTTTGAAAAGGCATGAATGCCATTGAACAACATACTAGAGGTGGAGGTCTTTAATGTGTAGGGGATAGACTTCATGGGACCATTCCCATCATCCCAGAGTAATCAATACTTTCTAGTCATTGTGGACTACGTGTCTAAGTGGGTGGAGACTGTTGCATTGCCAACAAATGATGCCAAAGTGGTTGTCAAGTTCATCCGAAAGCACATCTTCACTAGCTTTGGAACGCCAAAGGTGATAATCAGTGATGGAAGTAAGCACTTTATCAATAACTCAGTTCATAGTCTGTTAGCAAAGTATGGGGTGAGACACAAAATGGCTACAACATATCATCCCCAAACTAGCGGGCAGTAGAGGTATCAAACAGGTAGGTCAAGCAGATCCTCCAAATGACTGTGAATGCCCAAAGAAGAGATTGGGCTGACAAGTTAGATGATGCCTTATGGTCATATCAGTCTGCTTACAAACACCGATAGGGACTTCTCCTTATCAAATGGGGTCTAGGAAAGCTTGTCACTTACCAGCTGAGTTAGAGCACAAGACATATTGGGCGATCAAGAAGCTGAATCTAGATGTTGAGTTAGCAGGCAGAAAGAGGATCACACAGTTGCAAGAGCTAGAAGAGTTTAGGCTTCACGCCTATGAAAATGCAAAGCTGTATAAAAGAAGACCAAGAGGTGGCATGACAAGCATATTGTGTCACGCACCTTTGAGCATGGTCGGTTAGTGTTACTTTTCAATTCTAGATTGAAGTTGTTCCCATGGAAGCTTCGGTCTAAGTGGAGTGGACAGTTTGAGCTGGTGAGGATGACCCACCATGGCGCTGTGGAGTTAGAAAACAATGATAAGAGTTGGACTTTCCTTGTGAATGGTCAAAGGGTCAAGCATTATTTCGGAAGTGATGTGGATCATGAGCTTGAAGCGCTCACATTGAATGACGAATGAGTCATGAGATGGGTTGTGCCGCGACGTTAAATTAGGCACTACACGGGAGGTAACCCGTGAACCATTGTAATAGTTAGGATTTATGTGTTTTATTTGATTATTCTAGTTCCTAGGAATTAGTTAAAAATGATTTATCAAATAAAATACAAAAATATTCATCGTGCCACGACCAAAACTAAGGCGCTGGATGAGAGGCAACCCATTATGTTTTTGACTAATGGGTGTTGAGCTGATATTATGTAGGATGAATAAATTTCGCCCAGTCGCGGAGGCGGGGCAAAATGTTGCCTCTCCTGATACAATTTGAGGTAGAGGTCTCCGTATAGGGAGTGCGTCGCGGAGGGGGCCTAGAATTTCAATTTGATGATAAGTTACTTTTACGTCAAAATGAAGGCAATACCGTGCTAGTCCGCGACGTGGAACAAGGGCCAAATATTGGCCTCACCTGGAATTAAATTTCCAATGGACTCCGTGCATACTCCGCGTTTGGAAATTACCCGACCCCAACCCTTTTAACCCTAATTTCTCCCCCTAATTTGGCCATCCTTTCCCCTTTTCGTTACATTCACCACAATCTTCTCCTTCCCTTCACCCCTGTAATTTTTTCAAGTCATTCCGTGTCGCGCAGCTTCACCCTCCTTGCTCTTCTCCATTTTTCAGCAACCCCGCTTCGCCTGTTATGCGCATATGCTTTACTCTTGCGATTTTAGGCATGTGAAAGTGTGTGTTGCTATGGGTTGAAGTTTGCTCTTATTGTGGGGGTTTAGAAGTAGATTTTCCACTTGTCATGTTGTGTATGCTGTTGTTATTTGTGATGTTTTCGGATTCTTGAGTAGATACACTTCGAATCACTAGTATGTGGGTTAAAATTGGTGAAATTGATGGGTGTTGTTTGTGGGTTATGCTTGGTGTGTGCACCCAGTTAGTGGGTTTTTGTGGAATCTTGGAAAACCTCACTGAAATCGTTTCGTGCATATTGGTGATTGCGAAGTTTTGAGTAGAATAACCTAATTGTTGTGTACCTGTGGATTTGGAGGATTTTCAGGGGTGGGATTTTCTATTACATGCTCTTGCTTGAGTTTTGTGCTATTATGCTGGTTGTCTGAGTGTGTCTGTGAGCCATAAATAGGATAATATGGCTAATGGTTATCGTGTGAATTCTTGAGTAGCACTACAAAGTGTATGCCTATAATGTTGAATTCTTGAGTAGACATTATTGTAGCAATGAATGCGTAAATGGTAAGTGTTGCTAGGCGATATGGATGGGTTCTGGTGTGTATTCAGGGGTCTATATTAGTTACGTGAAGTCTTGCGTAACACTTCGTAATAGGTGCATGGTTATAACTAATGTTGTGGTTCTCATTCGGTCTGATGAACATAATGATTACTTAAGTATGTTGGGCTGAACTTTGGTATATTTTACAGGTCACCATGTCTAGCTCACTAAGACCCGACAAGGAAGTGGCCACATCAAACAATATGAAGCGTGTCTGGAGTGGGAATGTCGCACGCGCACCTGCACTACCAAGGGGTCAAACTAGGTGATTGGGGTGAAGGTTGTCACCAAAGAAGGAAAGGCTTGGTATAAGAAGCACACTGAGGCCACTTATTGTTCTGATGTCTGTGTGGACGGGGATAGTGTGGCACGTGAGTTCCCGAAGATCCGGAGGTGAATTAGGGAGCTTGGCATGGGAGTTCATCTTTGCTGACCCAGATGAGTGCAACTTGCACATGGTCTAGGAATTTTACTCCAATTGGGCAACCTGGCGAGGTCCCACTATATGACGGTGCGTGGTAGGAATGTGCCCGTCAGTCCCACATGTATTAATGATATTTTGGGTACACCGCAGGACACCGACCCACTAGTGCTGTCAGGGCTGAACATACGCCCTCCATACTAGGCTATCCACTACATGCTATGCGGGCCACAATCCATGGCTCAATGGACTAAGCACAATGGGAAGAGATATCATAAATCTCTTCCCTACTCTCACATGCTGCGGGAGGCACGTGTTTAGATGAAAGTGGTGATGAACTGTCTGATCACAGGCCCTACAATACACTGATATCACGCGTGACGGACCTGTTGCCTGGTTTATGCTTTGATGATTGGCATGAAGCTGAACATCGGAGCCATCATAAAATCATCGATGCGGAAGGCCCGGGTTCACAAAGGGCACATGTATGCATTTGGTGGTCTTATTACAAAATGTATCGTGTTTCAGGTGTATTTGAGGAGAATGTAGAATACATGGCACCACTTTATCCAGCACCGGTGTACATTACTTGCACCAAGGGGCCTGACACTGACTTCGGACCAACACTCAGCACCGCAGAGCGCCACATGAGAGATAAGTTGATCATGGCTAGGATGTATGGCTTGGAGATGCTATGACACAAGGCTGGTGGCCGCCACTCTACTGATCTCGAAATAAAGGAGGTCAACAGGCGCTATC